>NW_008705269.1:298620-301555 GCF_000326865.2 Helobdella robusta
TATATAGATTATATATATATGCATATAATATTATTGATAAAAATCACAGCATGTTAAGTCACACTGGCTCGGACAGATCAGTGCAAAGAGTGGCTCACTAAAAGCAAAGGTGAACAAATGAAATCTCTAAAAAGCAAAGCGTACGAAAGAAACATAATTGGTGTCTCAAAAATGAGATGGTTCTTGAACAAGATGAGATCAAGCTACAGTGGAGAGAAAACTTCAACCATCTGGTAAATGAAACAAATCCCATCAAAGTCAACTTTGACGCTCCACCCATCGAAGATCCGATTCTAGACATCACTGTAGAGGAGCTTACAGAAGCTCTGAAAGCTATGAAGGATGGGAAGGCAGCAGAGCCCTCTGGACTCACAAATGACATTATCAAAGTATTAGGTACTGCAGGTATCCAAACGTTACTACAACTTTGCCGGGAAGTATGAAGAAATTGATCAATGCCGACTGAATGGAACTATAGCATCACAGTTCCGCTATACAAAGGCAAAGATGGTCCATTGAACTGCTCGTTATATTGGGGTATACGTCTGTTAGAACACTCCCTGAAAATTGTCGAGTAAATCATTGAGAGAAGATGTCAGCCCACAACAGAAGCTTCAAATTTTAAGAAGATACCTACTTTCACAGCTAAATTTTGAACTGCGTAGCTACAAATTCTCGCTGACCTGGATATCTGAAAACCTAGATAACCTAATTGTAGAAACGGTTAGAGAATGGCTAAACATGTCAATCAGCAGCTGCGTATCAACTATTATAACTGCCTTCGAAAATCGCGGTACATGACATCATCTTATTGAAAAATACAGCGGAAAAAATGAGACTGAAACTCCGTAATTATTTCAAAACCAGCGGCAACAAAGAAATCCAATGTTTATGGAGAGAATCATCCATTGATTATATCAAGATTGTTAATGAACTTGCGAAGGAAGGCACGTTAAAAACATCGCTTAAGCATCTGGAAGATGAGAGGATTGAATCTAACTTAAATCATCTACTTTTATCATTTATCATTAAATCATTTATTGCAGAGCCAAGGTTCATTGATTTCAAAAATAAAGAATTTTGTTCAATCTTCCCGCATATCATGTTGGTCAAAGACATCAAAAAATCTCAGAGAGGTCCACTACAAATTTTCCAGAAAGTATCTTGTCCAGCAGTTGCCAACAAGTGCGAATTTGTTCAAATGGGGCAAAACACAAAACCCTCTATGCCAATTGTATGGTCTTCGCCAGACAAATAAACATGTGCTCTCCAACTGCGATTCCAAGTCTGCTCTAGGAAGATACACCGAAAGACACAACAATGTGTTGACCGCGATCATCACCTGGTTAAAAATCTGTGCTCCAGCCAACTGTATCATATTTGCCGACCTAGATTTAGATGATATTCGCCCAATAACACAACTGTTCAACACCCTTCGTCCCGACATTGCCATTCTCTGTAACAACAAAATAGAAATTTTAGACTTAACAGTATGTCACGATACCAATCTCGAATCCTCCAGACAGTATAAAAGATATAAATATTCAAATAAGTTGCAATCATGTTTAAATGACAACTACAAACATTGCTCGATAACCATAAATTCGTTTGAAATAACACCTATTGGTTTTTATAAAAATTTTAATCTTTCTCTATTTAAAGTTTTATGGGCGATTTCTTTCAATGACAAATTAATAAGTGAAGTAATAAGATCCTCGTACAATATTTATTGCAATAGAGACATGCCATGATACTAACTTTGAAATATATTTTACCGCACTACACTTGCCAACGCAATGAGCTGTGGGGTCTACACACACTTTTATTAATTTTATAATTTCATTAACGCCATATTATTTTATTTCATCTATTTTATTCATTTGCTTTTAAAGTTTAATATGGCGTTAATTTCATTAACGCCATATTATTTTATTTCATCTATTTTATTCATTTGCTTTTAAAGTTTTGAGATCAATAAAAGAGTTATTATTATTATTGTTATTGTTATTTTTATTATTGTTGTTGTTGCTGTTGTTGATCGTGTTGTTGTTATCATTATTGTTATTATCATCATTTTTAGATTTCTGGTTGATCCAATTAACGTTATTGTTGTTCAATCCTCGAGTTGAAAGTGTTGTTGTGATTCGTTGTTGGATGTTGATGCAAAGTTTTTCAGATTCGATGAAAATGGCTTTTGCAATTCATAGGTTGTAGTGCAGTTGATTGATGTATAAAATTTTTGTGTTGTTATCTAGAAGGTTTCTAGTTATTGGGGTGTTGTGGAAAGTTTCAAGATGGTTTTTATTGCACCGTCTCTTTTGTGCATAGTGTGTCTACGCGATAGTGTTGTGGTAGTCATCCCTATATAGGAAGTTTGAAGACGCACACAGTCGTCAAGAGGACAAGAAAATATTGTAGTTGTTGATGTTGTTTGTGTTAATGGCATTATCGTTGTTGATATTGTTGTTGTTATTATTGTTGTTGTTGTTATTGTTATTGTACTATGAAACATGAGAGCTGGCAGAATTTTTCTAGCTTACTGTTTTATTTACTTTAATCGAGTTTTATGTGATTTTATGGTATAAAAATTGGTTTGAAAGTTTAAGTTAATTATGGCGAATAAATTGATATTAATTTCTCCTAACTTTAGATATTCATACTATTTAATTATAATTTTAAACCTAATTCTAATTGTAAATGCAACTAAATGTCCATATTGTTTTAAAAACTTTGTTAAACTTAGCAGCCACTCCTGGCGCTGTACAAAATCTACTTCAATAAGTTATAGTAACAATAGTATACATTCAACCCAAAGCGACAATATTTCAATATCTCCAAACTTACTCGTTGATAATTTAAATAATAATAATATTGCTAATATGGATAATAATTTAAGTATCTGTTGTTGCGGTAAACGTTGTAAAGGGAGAAAGGG
>NW_008705269.1:303230-324287 GCF_000326865.2 Helobdella robusta
AAATTCAATAAGAGAGCACATCAACGGTTCCGAAATTGTCCGATGGTCCAAGTCAACAATAAAACTATCTGAGGTCTTATATAAATTCACTAGAAAATACCTCATCCAACAGCTACCCACAAACGCTAACCTTTTTAGATGGGGTAAATCAACCAACGCGTTATGCTCGCTTTGTAATGAAAAACAAACGAATAAACACGTCCTGTCAAATTGTGGCTCAGCCTCAGCATTGAGTAGATATACGAATCGCCACAACAAAATTCTCACATTGATAATCGATAATATCAGGGCAAGCGCAAGGCCGGGTATTGAGATTTTTGCAGATTTAGAAAAAGAAATGGTACAGCCAATATCGAATCTATTCAAATCGTTGAGACCTGACATCGCTGTCCTCAGCAAAGATACCATTGAAGTACTCGAGCTGACCGTTTGCCATGAAACAAACTTCATGAAATCTAAACAATATAAACTTAATAAATATATAAACAATTTAAAAGACAACATTTTAACCGATTTTAAACATTTCAATATTTTAATAAACACTTTTGAAATTTCACCCATAGGTTTTTACAATCCATTCAATCTGTCTTTTATTAATGTGAAATGGACTGATCAATTTAGATATAGCTTAATTAATAATGTAATCTCATCATCATATGCCATATATTGCGATAGAAATAATGCGTGAACAATATGTAATTTTTATACTACTTTATCATCACTATACTCATTTTTGAATGACGAGCAGCGATGACTAGCCATATCTTTTTAACAATTAACTGTATTTATTTATTTGTATATTTTATTTTGCTTGTCTATTTATTTGATTATTTTGATTTTACTTGGCTTTGATAATAAAAGAGTTCACATTGTCATTACAACACTATCTTGTCGATAAAAATTTACTAAGACAAATTGAAAAATTCGAATACAAGTTGATAAACACTAATAAATCAGTGGAATTTATTATATATATCAAATCAAATCAAATCAAATTTATTCAATCAATCTAAATTAATAATAATTTGGTAATGATTAGGAGACCAAAGCTAAAAGAAAACAAAATTCTTGTGTCGCAGGCCACCGTTCACAAATTGTTCATTCTAGCACGATTTTTAAGTAAATTCATAATTCATGACAAAATTAACATAATGCACAATTTACATGATTCTAATTAAATAAAAATTGACCTTTTTCAATAAATATTTCTTTATTTTGTTTTTAAACAAATGCAAGGAATTTGTAGTCTTTATATCAACAGGAAGTATCTCCCAGATTCCGGGACCGGTATGTTTTAAACTTTCACCAAGCAGTGTTATTCTTGCAGGTGGTGTATAGAGCAGAGGAGAATGTCGAGTGAACTTTGACTGCACAGCATTTCCGAATTCGAAGAAGTCATTAAAAGATGTTAAAAGATGTTGGTAATTGATAATGTAGGAACTTGAACACAAAGATAGAAACATGATAATTAAACAAATTTTTTATGTTTAAAATTTTCAGTTTAGGATAATAGCAGCTGACATGACTATATGGATGTAGATTTAATAGAATTCTGATGAAACGATTTTGACATCTGGTAATTTGCTTCAAGTGAACTTTAGGGCTGTTTCCCCAGATGATGTTGCAGTAGATTAGATGTTGATAGATTAATGAATAATACAAATCTATAATTATTGGTTTATTCAATCTTATTTTAATTTTATTAATTGCGCCTATGATTTTATTAATTTTTTTCGATAATCCCACGAGAGGTTGTCCTTGATTATCACTCCGAGAAATTTTGTGTTGGATGTGCGTGGGATGCTATGGTTATTCATTTTTATATCTAAATTAGGTATTGTGTTAGTCAATATTTTTGGACCGAATAGAATGTAGTTGCATTTAGAAAAATTTACAATTAGTTTGTTATTGATGAACCAAATTGAAACATCATCTAAACTTTTATTAATTATCGTTTGATGGATTGCTAGTTGGGAAGAAAATGTTAGTATCATCTGCATACAGAAGATGATGAGCGTCAGTAGCCAGATGAAAATCATTCATAAAAATTATAAATAGAAGTGGGCCTAAGATTGATCCTTGCGGGACTCCTGAAGTTATATTTAATTTATTTGAAGATTTATTTTTTATCGACACATACTGATTTCTGTTTTGCAGATAGCTTATGAATCATGTGTGTGCTATTCCTCTTATTCCATAGGAGTATAATTTCTTTATTAATATCTCATGATTAATAACATCAAATGCCTTGGACAAGTCTATAAAAACACCTATGGTAAGGATTTTTTTATTCAGATTATTTAATATGTTTTGTACTAAATGCAGTACTGCTAGTTCAGTTGAATGTTGTGCTCTATATCCATATTAATTTTTATTTAATAAATTATTAATATTCAAGAATGAAGTTATTCTAATAAATATAATTTTTTCCAGTACTTTAGAAATAGATGAAAGAAGGGATATTGGCCTGTAATTGCTCATTTCCATCTGGATCCTTTTTTATGAATAGGTATTATCTTGGATGTTTTGAAGCATTTTGGGAATATTCCTTGATTGATGGACAAATTGAATATATGTGTTATTGGATGTACAATTTCTAAGATGATTTGTTTTAAGAAATAATTACTTAATGAGTCATCAGAGGTGCTTTTTTATTGCTAAGATTCTTGACGACTGTTAATACCTCAAGTTCATCAGTGGAGTTAATGTATATGGATTTACAAATGTAGTTGTTTATTTTTGAAGATTCATTAACTGTTTGATTTTCAAGCAAATTTTCAGAAATTTTAATAAAATATTCATTGAAACAGTTACACATTTCTTCTGCATTATCGATTATGTTATTGTTGACTTTTATTTTATTGATATCATTCAACTGTTGATTTTTATTCATTATACCATTTATTATCTCCCACTTTTTCTTTGAACAGCTTTTTGCATCATTAAATCTTTGACTAAAGTAATTTTTTTCTTCCTTTCGTTTAAATGATGTAAAATAATTTCTGAATCGCCTATATTTATTTATATTCTCTGTAGTAGGTGTTGAAATTGTTATTTTATAGAGTTTATTCTGTTTCCTTGATAATTTAATTATTTCATCACTTACCCATGGCTTTTTATTTTTCCGTTTCAGCGGTTGCAATGGGGCGTAAGTATCAAGAATTCTATTTAATTGATTATAAAAATTGATGCAACAGGTGTCAATGTTACTCTCATCCGTTATTGAATCCCATTTTTCAGAAGATAGAGCTTCCTTAATTATGGAAATGTTTCTCTTATTTATGTTCCTTTTCAAAGTCAGAGTATCTGTAGTGACAAATCCTGTATTTTCACAACGGTATAAATTGGATAATGATCTGAAAAGTCTGGTATTATTATTCCATTATAATATTGTTGATTTAAGTTAAAAAATATATTATCTAGTTGGTAAATCAATCAAAGGTAAGAAGTAATGCGAGAAAAGTAAATTTTGAAAATCTTTGGAGGTTTTATCCATTAGATTAATGTTAAAATCTCTCACAATGAAAATTTTATCAAGTGGATTTAAACTATTTAGTATCGATTCAATTTTTTCTAAAAAAAACTCATATTTATAACTAGGTGGTCGATAGATGGCAATTATCTTGATCATGTTATGTAGTGAGGCTTGATGCAATTCAAATTCCACGCAAAGTATGTCAACGTTGTCATCATCGAATATGTTGCTTTCATTTACAACATATTTTACATCATCTTTTATAAATATTCCAACACCGCCTCCACGTCTATTTCTTCTATTCTTGTATACAAAATTGTAATTATTTAATTTAATTAAATCAGCCGTTGTTTCATCGTTTAACCAACTCTCAGATATTACAATAATTTTGAAGATAAAATCAAATTGTTTCAATAAGATCTCCAAATTCAATAATTTGTGAAGCAGACTACGAGCATTTAAATGTAATATTGAGATAAAATCACTGCCGATATGCTTTTGTAATTTTAACATATTTTTAGAACATTCCTCAACAGTGTAATAATTTGAGTCGTTGTTACTGAGGTGTTTATCTGATATATTATTTTTGCTTTGTGTGTTATTCATCATGTTTTTGTTTATTTTTTAAAGTTACTTCATTTTTGCCATCAATGTTAATTTCATTTTTATTCTTTTTGTCAATATTATTATTTGGGTTGAAGACCCATTCACGAATGATTGTGTCCTCATCCCAGAGAGCAGAATCTGTGAAAGTGCTATCCGAATTATTGATGTCAATACATATTCTGAAGCCTTCTCCCAGATGAGACTTTGCCTCAAAACAACTGATTACTTTATATTTATTTGTTTTCATGTATTCTGTAAAAGTTTCATTATTGACTGTGTCAGCAAGATCACTTACAAAGTAAACTTTTTTTAACAATTGCCCCAGCTGATTTGGGACACATGCCAGTGCTGTTGGTTCCTCTAATGTTTTTAATTTGACGTTTCTTTTTCGAGACAAATGAAAAAGGAATTTCTTGTTGAATTGCTGATTGAGACTGATGTTGCTGATGAGTAAGAGGTCCTAATGATGGGGAGGGATGTTGCTGATATTGTTGTGCAGTTGGGGGTATTTGTATCCGAACAGCTGGATTTCTTGGGAGAGAACGAGGACTTTTAATTTCATTCAATTTAGGATTGACATTCTTTGCTGTCACCGCCGAGTAAAGCATATTCTGTTTATTTATTTCTAAGCTGACTGTATTTAAAACTGTTCTTTTATTTCATGTAGCTGCTGTTGGATTTTTACATCTTTGCTGTTTTCGTCATTCTGTTTTAAACCTGCAGCAAAGCATGGGACTTTTTTAAGTTTACTGCGGCTTAAATAGGTAATTTATATTCTAATTTATTCAAATTGACAAAATTGATAACTTAAAATATTTCCTGTATTTCGGCGTCCTTGGTGTTACCATGAGGAACAAGTTTCAATTTTTCACTTTCCAGCAGGCTTTCAACATGACTAATTAAAGATTTTTTTGAATTAACTAATTCTTTGACTGAGTAGAGTTGTTGTATGTTTTCCAACACTTTCAAATTTTCAGCTTCTACTCTGAAGTTAAACAGAAAGCACAATAAATCATCAGCATGTATTGTCCTTGCAGCCATTTTTCAAAATTCTTCGGTCCGGTTTTCCGTAAAAGCAACAAAATTTACAAAATTAATTAACAAAAATTAACTTAAAAATTAGATATTTTCCTATTTTAACCAAAAATTAATACTACTAAACTTAAATTTAAGAATATTTTTCAAAATTAGTCAAATTAAAACGAGATTATTAATTATTATTATTACTATTTATTATATTTTTCATTGTTAAAATTTTTCATTATAATTTTGTGTTTATTCTTCTAATTTATTTGTATAAATTTTTAATAATATTAAAATAATAATACTAATTAATAAATTTATAAATAATGCACTGACGAAGACGGTTTAATGTGGAAATAGATCTATCTGCAATAATTTTGATAAAATTATAAAAAATAAAGCTTCAATTTTAAATAGACTCAATCTTGTTGATAAAAATTTACTAAGAAAAATTGAAAAATTCGAATACAAGTTAAATTAGCGATGATAACAAATATAACAAGAAAACGATAATTAATTATATAGAGTAATACCACCATTTTGGTGGATATAACAATATTCTCAGCAAACAGCATCTTACTAAATCAAATTTATTTTCCTTTCCACAATAAGAAACAGATTATGCGTCGTGGTTTGTTAATTTAATCCATTTTGCTATATTTGTACATATCTAATGTTCTAATTGCTCTTATCCAACAGAAGTTTGTTGCTTTTAAAAATAATCTCAAGCTTTGTTTTTTCTATGATAACTAGCTTTAATTTTGCATAAAATTTCGTAAACTATTTGGTTGACTTCAATTTATGCTAAAAAACTATCAACTATTGAAATTGAATACAGATTAAAAATATATTATTTGACCTTAAAAGATTTTTAAACTGTGGACTTTTCAATTTTTGAAAAACTTGTAATGACAAAGTGACAAAAATGGAATTATTAACCATGGTTAAAAAAATGCCAAACTCTGGATTCATGCTGACTGTATCACCATCAGAAAAGACGAAAGTTCTTTTTTTATTTTTTTTAGCCATTAACACAATACATATTTGTTGAGCTGCAACTGATAAAACAGGCAATTCAATCCTATTGAATTCATCAAAACAACCCCATGAGCCTGATTGGGCCAATCCTTTGAATATTCTTCCTAAACCTCTAAAATCCATTTGATCCGAACAATTGAACACAACCACGTATTTTCCCAATGCTTTTCCCATATCTTTAACTGTTTCTGTTTTACCAGTTCCAGCGGGACCTGCTGGAGCTGCTCCCATAGACATACCTAAAGACTGTGCCATTGTAATATAGCATCTGCAATTTTTCATAATTTTGAAGAATATAAACAAACAATTTGGCAGAATTTCAAATATCTGTATAAATCTGTTAGAATATTTCACATGTATACACCAATTTCGCAATGAGAATAACGTAATCGTAATTGTTTCTCTTAACCGTTGCAGTGACTGGAGCTAAATGCCTATAACATGCAATGTGTGCGCTGAGTTCATTCACACGTATTTCTCATACGCTGTACCCGCGCCGTTATATTCTTTGATAAGTTATTAAGAATCATAAAAATGAAAAACCTCTTGAAACTTCCTGACAAATGTAATCAACCTTTGCGGCTTAAATCATAATTTTCTGATGGCAAACAAGAAATATATTTAAACAACGCTTATTTCTCTGAAGAGTTCTACGATTACTGTTTAGACTCAATAGTGATTATTTTATACGAGGGTTTAACCCAGTTTAATCAAGTTTTGGGTTCAAGTCACATGCTTACGATGACAATGTTCAAAATATTCCAAGTAATAATTTAAAAAATCTTGTTAACGTAGTACGCCAGTTAGTAAGGTTTGTCTCAAATCGATATTTAGATGACGAAAAAATTTTTTTCCACTCAATCCGTGCAAAACTCTATTACTTGTAGAAAAAAGCGGCAAACAAAAACGTTAGTATGTCGTAAAATTAATTTCAAAGTAACTAAAATTGTTGTTTCAGTTGGCCGTCTGTCTCGTAACTTGGTTCTCATTTAAAACTGACAAATTATTTAGTTGCACATTGGTTTGATGTATTTTACAAGGAAGTTTTTTCCATTTTCGAATTATAGGTACGTTGAAAACTTTTTACACTGTTTCATATGACTACCATAAGTTTAGTGATTAAGTTAATTATAATGTTTAAATAATAAAAGCTAAGAAATTATGAGAAAAAATGGTGTTGGAAATTTTGTCAGAGAACCGCTAGCCCAAGAAGTACTGGATATTAAAAGGATAAACTCACGTATCATGTAGATCAAGATCGCCTAGAAAAGCAAATAATGACTATTTTTTCTGCATACGCACCACAGGCAAGCGAACCAGAAGAGATGAAAAATGACTTCTGCGCAGCGTTCTCTGACACCATCTTAACAATACCAAAATCTGAAACAATCCTGATTAGAGGCGATCTCAATGGCCACGTTGGAGAGAAAAGAGATAGTTTTGACAACGTGCATGGCGGTTTTAGCTATGGAAAACGGAATAAAGATGGCAACCGCATCCTTGAATTTGCTGAAAGTCACGGGTTTTGTTTACTGAACACACATTTTAAAAAGAGGTTGGAATAGTATAGAAAAGTATACAAAAGTAGATCATCAGTCACGCAAATTGATTTTTTCGGTGTCAAGCAACAGTACGAAGGCTATTCAAAAATGTCAAAGTTATACCTAACAAATCATGTGTCACCCAACATAGAATCCTTGTGGCAGACCTGGTTTTCGAACTGTCAAAAAATAAGTCTAAACAAATGCCTCGGAAAATCAAAACGTGGAAGCTGAAAAGCAATATTCATCGATACAAATTTCAACAGGTTGTTGCCACACAGTTAGACCACCAATCGCAATCCAGTACAGATTGGAGTACATTAAAAACTGTTTTGATAAACGCTGCAACTACAATTTGTGGGAAAACCGGTACAAAACGCCAACATAAACGGGACACGTGGTAATGGAATGACAGTGTACAAAATGCAATAGCTGAAAAGAAAGCTCATACAAGCAATAGCAAAAATCAAAGTCTGTTGATGACCATAAAATTTTCCGTGAGAAAAACAACTATGCAAGAGGTCAAGTTGCACTGGCTCGGACAGATCAGTGCAGGGAGTGGCTCACTAAAAGCAAAGGTGAATAAATGAAATCTCTGTATCGTACAGCAAAACAAGCAAAGCGTACGAAAAAAGACATAGTTGGTGCCTCATGTATCAAAAACGACAAAAATGAGATGGTTCTTGAACAAAATGAGATCAAGCTACAGTGGAGAGAATACTTCAACCGTCTGTTAAACGAAACAAATCCCATCAATGTTAACTTTGACGCTCCACCCATCGAAGGTCCGATTTCAGACTTGACTGTGTGCAGAGGAGCTTACAGAAGCTCTGAAAGCTATGAAGGATGGAAAAGCAGCATGGCCCTCTGGACTCACAAATGACATTATCAAAGCATCTGGTCCTGCAGGTATCCAAACGATACTACAACTTTGCCGTGAAATCTGGAGAAATTGCTCAATGCCGACTGAATGGAACTATAGCATGACAGTCCCGCTATACAAAGGCAAAGGTGATCCATTGAACTGTTCATCATATCGGGGTATACGTCTGCTAGAACACTCCCTGAAAATTGTCGAGAAAATCATTGAGAGAAGATTAACGTCGTGCATCACAATCGGAAATTATCAAATTGGTTTCCTAGCGGGAAGATCAACAATTGATGCAATTCATATTCTTCGGCAACTGCAAGTGAAGTACTTCGCAAAGCATCAACAACTATCAGACATTTTTGTAGACCTTGAAAAAGCATTTGATCGTGTTCCCCGTGAAGCAATCAGGTGGAGTCTACGTCGACAACACATTCCAGAATATCTTGTTCGACTTGTGATGGAAATGTATACGAATACTAAGACTATTGTCAGCACAACGGTTGGAAACACAGACTCGATTCTCAGTTCACTGTTATTTATAACTGTGATGGAAGAAATCACTAAACCGATACGCACTGGTGACATTTGGAATCTAATATATGCTGATGATATCGTTTTAAAAGGCACGTCTGAGCAGAATGCAGCACAAATGTTTGAAGATTAGAACACCAGACTCGCCGATCATGGATTCAAAGTCAACATCAGCAAAACCAAAGCAATGAACACTGGTGAACCCACCCAATCCACAGTTACTGGAAGATGGCCCTGTTCAGTTTGTAAAGCTGGTGTAGGTAACAATTCAATCAAGTGTCAGCAGTGTAACCAGTGGTGTCACAAACGTTTTTCAAAAATAATTGGTACTTTATCTAATACTTTATCTAAAGTGTCCAATTTTGTTTGTCCTGCTTGCATCAATCCACAACAACAAATTCGAAATAGCAATGTTTTTGAAGCCATTAAGGTAGAGAAAGTCACATTGTTTCAATATCTAGGGGATGTTCTGGATTGTACTGAAACAGCTGAAGCTGCCGTTCGAGCACGCATACGTGCAGCCTGGAATAAATGGCATCTCCTTGCCTCTATATTGATGCGGCGTGACATCCCACTACCACTACGATCAAGACTTTATAAATCTGTGATACGTCCGGTTTTGTTATATGGTGCAGAAACATGGTCAATGACAACCAAACTAGAACAACAACTTCAACGAACCGACATGAAAATGCTCCGATGGATGCAACGAATTAGTCTGAAGGACCACATCAAACCTACCGAAATCCTGCGTAGTGCTGGTTTAGATGATATAAAGTACGAATGCCGGCAACACCGTCTGCGGTGGTTTGGTCATGTCAAACGAAGTAGAAACAGTGCCATAACTTCTCTTGCAGATGTTGAAGTACCTGGCAAATGTCCCAAAGGCCGTCCAAAGAAGTCCTGGTTGTTTCAACATTTGCAAAGAATCTAAAATTTTCGCATGATTAAAATTTAACAACGCTAGAATCTGTTAAATTATTAGCGGGCATACATTTTAAACTCATTTGGACAAGAAGCTGAAAAATATTGGATCACGCATTCATTCTCTTTCGTTTAGATTATGTTTTTTTTGAATGCATTTGTTAGAGTGCGGAAAAATCACATCCTCCCAATATAAAGCAAACAGCATTGGCAAAAGATCGACACAACGCATTACTCTGTACTTTTTACTTCTACCACGTCACAATAAAACATCATAATAAATGCAGTTGAGAAAACCTGCTTTACTATTTAGCGTTAAGACTCAAATAAAAAAATTAACATCGATTATCTTACTGCTCAATATACTAATAAACACAAATGCAATATAATATAAAAAATAATTAAAAATAAATTAGTATAACCTATCTGTTAAAGGGGTAATAACTAATCTTTCGGTGCATCCGATAAATTCATTCTGATAAATATTTATCACATCCGTAATAATGCAATTGGTTTTATCTTCTTCATCATCAAAATAAAATCGGCTTTGTTTAAGCCACTCAAAATCAGAAACTGACTTAACATGCAATTTCACCTGAAATGTAAAAACCATTATTTGTTCATATGGTTAGTAATAATTATAAGAAATCTTTAATTAAATAGCCATCAATCAATAGAATAAATTTCATTAAGAGAAGTTAATCTTTAAATTATTTTAATTTCATTGAAATGTAAGTACAGTAAATTTAACAAACTGTAATGACTATATGTGAATTATATGTTGGTTATATTTAAAAAAAGATGTCAATACATTAAAAATTTCATTGAAAAAATTCTAAAACCTGTTCTGGTTTAATTACATGGAATAAATGTAAACAAACAAATCATTTATAGTTATGATCATTCAGATCATTGGGTTTATTCGCTAATAATATAACAGTGTTAGTGAAATCGAATAATCTCAGGCAAGTAAAATATTATCAAATAAAAAACTAACGTACCAGGTCATCAAAGATATCTTTTTGATGTAGATGTATTGTGATGACCGTTTCGATCTTGACCGTTTCATATTTTGTTAAAGGTTTGGTGGTTTGTTCAATAAACAAATTAAGTAAACTTAAAAATTTTTTAGCTGTTTCAGGCATGACATGCTTGTTATATTTAGTCATATGCAGAGCCTCTTCTGCGTCACGCGTCCATGAAAACTGCAGTGCCAATAAACCAACCTGAGAACAAAATTTTAGAAATATATATTTAGATAGCAACAACAACCGAAAAAAATAATAACAGCAACCAAGTCAGCTCAGTCAATAGAAGTGCAATAATTCGCGCTGCTATTATACGATGGCATTGTTCGAATACAGTCTGTCCGAAACTAAAAAAATCATACCCGCATGATGCGGTGCTTGTGCATGCATAAGTAATGTGCATATGCGTTGTGTGGTGTAGACAGTACAGCCTTTGTGGAACGAATGTTTAATTACAAATATAGATATATAAAAACGTCCAGCATTTTCGAACACAGAGCTGCATTATATAGAAGAAAAAAACAACAGCAAAAACAACTATTATAATAATAATAAAAAGTTGTAATTTTTAAAAAATTGTAAAAAAAGAGCTACAAATTATCCTCGCCATATAAACAAAATAAAAACATAAAAAAGCTATTATGAAAAATAAATAACCCAAAACGCTCCTTAATTATCATGCTAAGATAAATTAATAGCATAATTAATTCTGTGAGGAATAAGTACCATCGACACAAATAATTTATATTTTCTCAAACCTTAGCATAGTCTAACAACAAAGTTGCATGGCTAACAACGCTGTTTCGGCAAATGTGCTATCTTCAGAGCCTTAAAACAAGCGTAAATTTTTACATAAATGATAAATAAAATCAATTATTAAATAAAATATAATTACTTTCGAAATGTTGTTAACGATAAAAATAAATTAAATTATGAATAATATTAATTAAAAAGATAAAATCTTTATAAATATATAAAAATTAAATGTTACAGAAATAAATCAAACTGATATATGTATGAAGGAGACATTGAGAATAAAGTTGTAGAGTGAGGTCAAAACTGTTGACTTGTTTTTTTTTCAAATTGGTCAAACCGGATGTGATTCGTAGTCGAGAATCGTTGTTGTGTTGGTGTCCAGTAGAGCTCGAGTGAAAAGTAACTGGTGTTGATCGTACAAATGTCCTTTAATAGCACCATCCTGAATATACGAGGTTAGACGTTTAGAAAAAGAAGTGCACGTGTAACTCTCCACAGCAGTGTGGCATAGAATATGACAAACAAATTGGTACACGAAATTTTTCTTTTCTAGGTTGGAAGGCAAAAGCAACGACGTAAAATGTGATCGAGTTAGATGAGCTATTTTAAAAAACGCCAAAGATTGGATCGTGTACTTCCTGTTTTAGAAGAAAAACGAAGTTTTCCAAAGTACATAATAAACAGGCATGAGGCCTGTTGGGGTGGTAACATCTGAGAATCTCAGTTATCGTTATTGAACTGTGTTGTAGAAGATAATAAGCTCAGTAGCCACGATCTCAAAACTGCAAAGTATCAACAGCTGATTCAGAATTGGATAAAGCAAAGATAAAAAACTAGATTTTATGATGTTTAGGTTGTAGCGTCGATGAATTAAGACTATCAGGCAAAAGTGTACAGAATGTGTGAAGAAAGTTATTAGTAGTAAAGAGCAAGCTTTTTATTGATTGTGGTTGAATAGAAACAAAAAGGAGTGTCTTTTAAATTTACAAACAACGCACTGTTGATTACAACAATAGCAGTGATTGAAAGTGATGACTCATCAAATGGTAATGAACCAAGGCCATTGCTACTGTAATATTATTCAATTTAGATTATAATTCTCATCCGCAATATTTGTTTATTGTATATTAGAACATTGCGAAACAAAAATTGCGTAGCAGTCTGATATGTCTACAGTTATTATACTACTGAAGATTCATCCAGATTGTTAGTGAAAATGTGTATTGTCAGCTTTGTGCTAATTTCTCTGGTTAGCATATTTATCATAAAGAATATTGAAAAAGATAGTAAAACAAATGTCTGGTGAGTATTTTGCATTTTTGATTTGATATTTATATGTCAATATTTAAGTCACTTGTTAAAAATATGGTGCTGCTTAGCGACCATTTATGGCGTGTTGATTTGGAATTGTTTGTTTTTTTTAAATTTAGCAATTTAGACAATATTAAAAAAGTGTATTTATTCTTTTTAAATAAATTCAAATTAATTTTTCATGCCTTACTACTTTACTCTGTAATTATTCGTATATTTTTTTGCAATTATTTCTTCATATAATGTGTGAGTAGCGTAGTGACCGTATTGTATCGTTTTAACGGTATTTTTATTTTAAAATTATTTGTATCAAATTTGAATTTTAAGTAGAAAAAGTTGACAGCAATAAATGGCAACCAACTGTCCATAACTTTTGCCAAGGAAACCATTGACAAATACAAGCCAAATCAAAAAACATCATGATAGTGACACGTTGAATACACCTTTCACTGTGGCAACTTGGAACGTTAGAACTTTACTACCTTACTCTGTAAATATTCGTATATTTCTTTGCAATTATTTCTTCATATAATGTGTGAGTAGCGTAGTGACCGTATTGTATCGTTTTAACGGTATTTTTATTTTAAAATTATTTGTATCAAATTTGAATTTTAAGTAGAAAAAGTTGACAGCAATAAATGGCAACCAACTGTCCATAACTTTTGCCAAGGAAACCATTGACAAATACAAGCCAAATCAAAAAACATCATGATAGTGACGTTGAATACACCTTTCACTGTGGCAACTTGGAACGTTAGAACTTTACTACCTTACTCTGTAAATATTCGTATATTTCTTTGCAATTATTTCTTCGTATAATGTGTGAGTAGCGTAGTGTACCGTATTGTATTGTTTTAACGGTTTTTTAATTTAAAAATATTTGTATTAAATCTGAATTCGACAAACACAAACCAAATCAAAAAACATCATGATAGCGAAACGTTGAATACACCTTTCCCTGTGGCAACTTAGAATGTTAGAATGTTGTATCAGACTGGGAAATTTGAGAACGTAAAAAAAAATAAAAGAATGATTCTCAGCATTCTAGATTTGAGCGAAACTCGATGGAAGAAATCAGATGTCATTACTTTTGAAAAAGTCAAATTTATATACTCTGGGGTGATTCACACGAACGCGGAGTAGGTGTACTTTTAAACAAAGAAATGACTAAACATTTAAAAGATTTCTGGGTGGTGTCAGAGTTCTGTTTGTCAAAATACATGCAAAACCTTTCAACCTAGCTGCCATTCAAGTTTATGCGCCAACGTCTGAAAGCAGTGAAGATGATCTTGATGCTTTTTACAGTGATCTTGATGGTGCTTTAAAATCATCATAAAAAAAGTTGTTGTTATGATGGGTGACCTGAATGCAAAAGTTGGCTCGAAAAAAATAAATGATGGGATAGGTAAAAGAATGAAAGAGATGATTTAGGTATTTCAGTTTCCCTGTCGATCGTTTTACGAATACATTTTACATCGTTGGTTCCCATTACTATCTCCGCATTTCTTCATCTAAGGAAGCGTTTTTCTAAATTAATTTTAACACCATGTTTTGTTAGAAAATCAACGCTTATTATGCATTCGTCAGTGATATCTGCTATTAAGAATGTGCCCTTGAATGCCAAATCGCATAGTTAACAGTGTAAAAATTTCTTCGTAGACGATAGCTTTTCCTCCTGTAGCTGTTCGAAGAATGCATTTATGAAAATTTTCTCTTTTCAGGTTTGCTACCAAATCGGATCTTAAAATTGACCTCGTTGCTCCCGTGCCGATCGTAACTGAACATTCTTGTGAACCAACTTTTCCATCCAACCAAAGGTCGTATTGACTTCAATGCAGCCTAGTACTGGGTACTGGGGGCGTCAATTCTACCAGCCAACTTTTGCATTGATTACTGCCGATTGCTGTTCAGCTTTGACATCAAATTTTTCTTTAAGTTCTCTCAATGTTGTATCATTTTAGCATCAGTTGCGGCCGACTCTTCGATTTTGGCATCGATTTGATCTCTCGTTTGTTCACTTTTTGCATCAATTTAATCTCTCGTCTGTTTTATTTCTGCTGACTGTTGTTCAATTTTTGCATCAATCGTAGCCGACTGTTGTTTAATTTTGGCATCAAGTTATTCTTTCGTTTGTTTTATTTCTGTTGACTGTTGTGTGATTTTTGTTGACTGTTGTTCGATTTTTGCCTACTGTTGTTCAATTTTTGTAGATTGTAGTTTTATTTATGTCGTTCGGAGTAGAGTCTCAATTCGGTGTTTGTCCCAGCGTCGATTTGATATCCTGAGCGTCACACTCGAATTCATCTGGCTTTTTGTTTTCATTAAATAGGGCTTCCGTTATGCGTGCTATCAATGCTTCTCTGTTCAAGATTTTGTTTTTATAATTCTTCTTTAAGTTGCACCAATTTTAGTTGATGTATTTTCGTCATGTTGTTTTCATTAATTATAATCAACGTCATTTAATTTTACTAATAAATTGTTAATGTCCACAAATTATCAAATTAACATTCAAAAACTATCGCTTTCTGAATAACAATTCACTAACATTTATCGCAAATACAATAAAAACACAACGCAGTCAAATATCAAATATTACTTTCAACACTAATAATCAATCGCTTTCTAACATGAAATATTCAAAGACAACTATTCAATATCTCGCATGACTTTATATATCCGTTTTACCAACTCTTTTCGAACGTCCTAGATACCTCGCTGTCGGAAGGTTCTAGTTCTTTCTCGAAAAATAGACGGGGTCTCGTGGCCGAGTAGTTAGCGTGTCCGCCTACTACTCCCACGACACAGGTTCAAATCCTGCAGTTTCTGCAGATTGATCCGGGTCGCCGAGCCTCGGCCAACCCAGTCGTCCATCTTTCCAAGGTCGGGAAATGGGGAGACGACGTAAGTTGTCGCATGTTGGCCGGCGAGATGGCTAAGGTTCAAGTGCTCGCTGAGTCAAACATCTCAAAGGATAGACAGCCTTTCTGGCGAAGATGACTGCATCAAATCAAATATATATTTGTGACGGTTATAACAATATGTTCAATCAATCAATCAATGATCCTCCTTTGTCCATTGAGGGACCGTCGAGGCCGATGGTGTACATCTAAGCATGCTTTTTACTTTTATTTTTTCCTTTTTTCTTTCCAAAAACCTTTTCTGTCTTTAGTCAGTTTTATTGAATTCAGAATACCAACACCAGTCCATTCAGTAATAGTAATGTCATCTATCCATTTCTTTGCAGGTTTACCAATTTTTTTCTTCCAATCTCTTTTCCTCATTAGTACCATCTTAATCAATCTGTCTTCTCTCATTCTACAAATGTGTCCAAAAAATCCCAATTTTCTTTCTCTGACTTTGTCATATACACTTTTCTGTCTTCCAAATTGATTTCTGATGGTTTCATTCTTTACTTTCTACCTCCAGCTGATTCCCAACAAATTTCGGTAACACTTCATCTCAAATGCTTTTGACAATCTGTCTTTGTCTCTTTTCTTTATTGTCCATGTCTCACATGCATAGAGCAAGCTCGGAAAAACCCAAGATTCTATCATTCTCAACTTTGTTTTTATAGATATATTTCTACTTTTCCATATTTCCTTCAATGATGCGAACATTCCATGGGCTATTGCTATCCTTCTGTCAATTTTTTTTTGGGCAGTTGTTGTCACAGGTTATAAGACTGCCAAGATACACAAACCGGTCTACTTGTTTGAGTTTTCTGATTCTATCTGAAATTCCGCATAGTTTCTGCCTTTTCCCGTAATTATCATCTTCGTTTTGTCTTTGTTGATATGCAACCCGTGATCTTTTCTACCAACATGTGTTAGTTCAATTAGTTTCTGTAGACCTTCTTCACTAGAAGCTAGAAGGTTTATATCGTCTGCAAACCTGAGATTTTTGACAGTTCTCCTTTCTATGTCAATTCCACCCAATTCTAAATTTTCTATTTTTTCCAATGTTTTTTCTAGCAATGCTATGAATAGTATTGGTGATATTGGATCGCCCTGTCTGCTTCCAATGTCTGCCTTTATCCAATCCCCAAGTTCTGTATCTATTTTTACCGACATTTTTGATTCTTCATAAAGTCCTTTCAGTACTTTGACCAGCTTTTTTGATGTCCCCATACTTTCTAATGTTGCCCACAAACCTTCCTGCCAGACAGAATCAAACGCTTTCTTAAAATCAACAAAGCAATGGTAAATTGTCTGACCGCTACTTTTTGCATCCTCCATCAGCAGTCTCAACATCAAAATTTGTTGGATCGTGCTTCTGTCTTTTCTGAAGCCTGCTTGTTCTTTATGCAGATGTTGCTCTATGACTTTTTCCAGTCGTTGTTTTATGATGGTCAGCATGATCTTGCATATGTGCGAAATTAGTGCAATTATTACAGTCTTTTTGGTCTCCCTTTTTCGGCAGCATAACCAGAACTGACTTGCACCATTCTTCTGGTCATTTTCCACTTTCCCAAATTTCTTGACAGATTGTGTGAATTTCTTTACACACGACTTGTCCTCCTGCTCTTTTCAGTTCTATCGGAATACCATCCTTTCCTGTACTTTTGTTGTTCTTCATATTACTCATTGCTCTTGTAATTTCTTCCCTCGTTATTTCATTTTCTTCTTCATTGGTTATTTTTCTGCTTTTCAAAATTTCAAGCGTTTCTTTTTTGTATGTGTTCTTGTCTGTGAATAAGTCTTTAATATATTCAGTCCATCTATCCTTAATCTTTTTACTTTCTGTTAGGATGTTTCCGTTTTATCTTTAATTATCCTTGACATATTTTTCTGTTTTCCTTTTAACTGTTTAACCAGCTGGTACGCCTCTCTTGTCTTTTTTGCCAAATCATCGTCTCTACCTTTTCACATTTACCATTAATCCATCCCCTTTTATCTGCTCTAGCATTCTTTATTATTTTTTGGCAGACTTCTTTGTATTTCATCTTATTTTCTTCACTCCGTCTTTTTGTCATTTTCAAACTTCTTTCTTCTACAAGGTTTCATGTTTCATCGCTTATCCACGGTTTTATTTTGTTCGTTTTGATTTTACAACTTTCACCTGCTGCTTTGAGAATTTTTTCTAGGTTGCTAACTCTTGTTTTCATATCGTAATTGGCTGCTGAGTCCAATTCATGTTCGATTATATTTTTTATATCCTCCATCTTCTGCTTTATCATTTCTGTGTTGTGTCTCACTTTCATAGTGCTTTCTCTCATTTTAAGCTTTTGTTTTATCTTCATGGTGACGTTGCATAAGACAAAGCGATGATCTGATCCAATTTCTGCACTTGGGAAAGCTCCACATTGGGTGACAAATTTCATCCATTTCTGTTCTATCAGTATTAAATCTATTATGTACATATGTACATTGTTTTTCCGTCTGGTAACTCCCAAGTACATTTGTTATTGTTTTGCCTCCTTGTGTTTGTGACATATAATCGTCGGTCCTTCACAAACTCTAGTAACCTTTTCCCTCTATCATTTCTATCTCCTACACCGTATTTTCCCATAACTTCTTCAAATCCAATGTTGTCACTTCCAATTTTAGCATTCCAGTTCCCAACAATGATCTTAACATCTTTCTTTAGTAATGTTTTCAATGTTTGTTTCAGTTGTTTGTAGAACGTTTCAACTTCATCATCCGAATGATTTGTTGTTGGAGCACAAGCAACTATCACAAAAATATCTCTTGGATATCCTTTGAATCTGGCATACATCAACCTGTCATTACGGGATTGTATTCAATTAATGCTCTTCTTGCTTTCTCTCCAAGAATCATTCCCACTCTATGAATATGCTCGGTTTCTGTGCCTGACCATAACAGTTTTCCTTTCTCCAATTCTCCACTTCCTGTCTAACTTCACACAAACCAACCACATCATATCTAAACCTCTCAAGCTCTTTTTCAGCATCGCATATGTTCCACCTTGCCAGAGTGACCTCACATTCTAAATTCCAACTGTGAATTTCATCTTCATTTTACCTCCTTGGGACTGAGTAACAAACTTTTCTTTGTAGCTCCTAGTCCCCAAAGCTGCAATGCGGTCCTTGTTGTCCCGGGCGACGACCGAGCCGGTATGATTATTTGCTGTTGTGTTTACCATCGTGTTTGTAGCGTTTTTAAAACTGTGTAGCAAACTCCTGTCAACCCTCCTCCTTTACCCGGACTTGGGACCGGCATCAAACTCTGCTGGATTGCAGCCCCGGTGGTGGAGTTATAATAATATGTTACTGAACTCAAAAAGGGTTACAATTTCTGTGACGGTTATAACAATATGTTATTGAACTAAAAATGGGTTACAATAATATCTGCAGCAATAAAAACCTCGTTCCAAATTACATAATAAATATATTTTTTGAAACTGTTATATAACAATGTTTTGGCCTCTCAAAGCTTTGTTTTATTTTATTTTTTTAACTTTCGGTAATCGTCATCATTGTTTATCGCACTAGATAACCTTTCACCTTTTATGTGTCCTACTTCTCTAGTGAGTCAGGTTCTCAAACAAAATTTTCCAGCTTATTGCAGGCTTGCAGTTTACACTCCAGTTAGAATTTTAAAATAAAAAAATTTATGAAATTATAATAATTCTTATAATTCCTACAAAGGCTGATGAACCGGGCTGCCAGAGTTGTACTGAGTACTGATACACCACCAAATCGTCTAGCATCTGCAACATCGAATTTGAAAGGCCTTCACTGGCTACCTTTTCATTACCGTGTCCAGTTCTAAATCGCCATCATTGTTTTCAAGTTGTCATCAAATTCTTCATCTAAATATCAACAATCAATATCTTCGCTCTGCCAATGCACCGGTTCTTCTTCGAAATTTCTTCGACCAACATTGGTAAACGAGCATTTCGTCATGCTGCTGCAGTTGTCTGGAATTCGTTGCCTCCAGACATCAGAAATTGCAGCTCTCTCTGTGGTTTTAAATCTATTTTAAAAACTCATTATTTCAATCTAGCTTTTAATCGATTATAATTTTATATTTTATTGCATGCTGCTTTTAATTTATATTCAATTTATTCAATTTTATTCAATTTTTATTTATTATTAAATCAACAAAAATTACAATTTTAATTTAATTTTTGTTTTTATTATTTGTTTCTTATCATTGGGCTCATATCGCCATGGTTGATTGTGAATTTTTTGATTCCGGGGGCGCCTCAGTTGCCTGCACTGGCGCTTTACAAATGACATCTATTATTTATTTATTATTATTAATTCTAATAATCGTGAAATGAATAGTTTTTAAAGAGTTATGAGTTATAAAAAAATTACTTGTGCAATTGATTCATAAATGAAAGGTAATATGAGGAAATCTTCTTCAGATATTTGTGTCGAAGTCAACCTGATAATACTGTGGAGCGACTTCTGTTGCAATGATAACAATTCTCCTAACCACACTTCAACTGTTCCAGTAGCTCTTAACACACTTTCAAGCTTTTCAAATAAAACAATTAATATCATTGACAACCTCAAAATAATAATCATTTAAAAAGTCTTTAGTCTTGTGGTTAGTTGGTTGTGGATGGTTGGTTGTGGTTGGTTGGTTGTGGTTGGTTGGTTGGTTGGTTGTGGTTGGTTGTGGTTGGTTGGTTGGTTGGTTGGTTGGTTGTGGTTGGTTGGTTGTGATTGGTTGGTTGTGGTTGGTTGGTTGTGGTTGGTTGGTTGTTGGTTGGTTGACTGACTGAGTGACTAACTGAGTGACTGACTGACTGACTGGATTGATTGATTGACTGACTGGATTGATTGATTGGTTGGTTGGTTGGTTGTAGTTAGTTGGTTGTGGTTGGTTGGTTGTGGTTGGTTGTGGTTGGTTGGTTGTGGTTGGATGAATGACTGAGTGACTGACTGACTAGATTGATTGATTGACTGACTGGATTGATTGATTGATTGGTTGGTTGATTGATTGATTGATTAATTGATTGATTGATTGATGAAATACAGAT
>NW_008705269.1:325684-327611 GCF_000326865.2 Helobdella robusta
TACTGATAGAGTAGGAAGACCAGTCGTACATAAGAAAATAGAGAATCACTATGAGAAATACGAAAAACAAAAAATAGCCAAATGAATTATTGCATATCAGTCCAAATAAATAAATAAACTATCCATAAAACAAACCAAAAAATCAAGGAAGTTTTACATAAGACGAAGAAGAAGGATTTAACAAATTCTGATATTATAACTATGGATGGAAAATGCAAAATGTTGGGAGCAAGCATTTTTATATGGATTTCCAAAAGAGTTCGGCAGGGTGTATTTTTTACACTGTTAAGTACATGTGAAAATAAGATTTTTTGGGCACATTTGTTGAATGCCGAATAAAAATATTATATAAAACTGACAATGAGAAAGAAAATTTCAAAGAAAAAAGACCTGGCAAAAAATGGATGGATGACTGGGTCGGCATCGTTGATTCAATGAAATTAACCCAAAAATATTAAATGATTTAAGAAATCGACAGCATAAATGGACAGTATTGACCTTTACGGTTTTCAAGAGGTTAAAGTACATCAACGACGGATCAATGAAGCGAATGATTAATAAAATATTCCTGAAGAACATTTTCAATTTTACATAATTAAATATACTTACAACAATTTTTTCTCCTTCTCTAGAGATGCAGGACAATATATGATCGTAATCTTTGCTATTGAATTCTACTTCATAGATATTTTCTGAAATACTTAACAAATGAGGCTGGATTTTGGGAAAAAAAATAGCTATTTAAAAAATCCAACAGTTACTTTTATTTGTAAAGCTTTATTTCAACGGCACTTATCATTTTTTCATTATATTGACTTGCTTCCAACTCTGACTAACGGTTCTCTATTATTAATTTTAATATTAAAGTTTTTTTTAGGTTGAGGTGGGTTTCCAATATAAACAAAAACTATGCTTCTGCTTTTCTGGGAAAAAAGAGCTAATTTTAATATTTTCAGACAAGAAAAGTATTTTCAGACAACAAGTATTTTTTATTAGTTAAAAAGCAATAAAATGTTAATTCTTGAAAAAACGGTTATCCTGGCAATCATTTGAACATGAACGCATACATACAAGTTGTAGAGCGGCCTTTTGCCAATTTTAACAAATTCTGATGCACGTTTTATGCAGCGAGCTTCAGTTTAGATCAAAATCCAATTTCACTCGATAGGTGTTTTTTTACTAAATCAAAACATTTTCAGAATCCAGTGATGAGCAACTAAATAAATATTCATAGTTTAACTAACATTTTTGCAACTTAAAATAAGTAGTTTAACTAATAATTATAGACCAACTTCATTTCTTACCTTAGCCCTTACGCTGACGCATTTCAAATTTTATTAATCTAAAAACTTTGAAAATGCATATTTTCATTATAAATGCAATTAATTGAGCGATGACGGTATTACGTTGAAATCTATCTATATGTATTGAAATAATATATATGTATATTATATATGTTTCAATATATTTATGACTTTCCATAGTTTCAGACAATCTTATATTATTGCTAACCTGACTAACTTGCACGTGTATGTTTTTTCGCTTTTTGTCGACTAACGTGTCTTCTAATATTTCAATTAACGTTTCTTTAATAAACAATTATATTAAAAACAAACAAAGAAGTTTTTTATCTTAAACAAGTTATGAGCCCAGAACGCTTAATAAATTGTTTAGAGAAAAAGTTATTTTGAAAAAAAAGAAAGAGATTGCAATTCGTGAATAAAAGAACTTTTCCAACTATCGTTGAAGCAAGAACGTCAATTTTTTTTCCTTCAAAATGGACTCAAAGCTTCAAATAAAACAGTTAAGTTGCGCAGCCGATTGGCCCATTTGGAAACATCGTGTTCGAGATTTCATGGACTACCATGAGGGCGCACTTGATGTGATTGATGGGAAAGTGTCGAAACCAGAATACTAGAAAATCAAA
>NW_008705269.1:327962-335461 GCF_000326865.2 Helobdella robusta
TATTTCATTATAAATGCATTAATTGAGCGATGACGGTATTACGTTGAAATCTATCTATATGTATTGAAATAATATATATGTATATTATATATGTTTCAATATATTTATGACTTTCCATAGTTTCAGACAATCTTATATTATTGCTAACCTGACTAACTTGCACGTGTATGTTTTTTCGCTTTTTGTCGACTAACGTGTCTTCTAATATTTCAATTAACGTTTCTTTAATAAACAATTATATTAAAAACAAACAAAGAAGTTTTTTATCTTAAACAAGTTATGAGCCCAGAACGCTTAATAAATTGTTTAGAGAAAAAGTTATTTTGAAAAAAAAGAAAGAGATTGCAATTCGTGAATAAAAGAACTTTTCCAACTATCGTTGAAGCAAGAACGTCAATTTTTTTTCCTTCAAAATGGACTCAAAGCTTCAAATAAAACAGTTAAGTTGCGCAGCCGATTGGCCCATTTGGAAACATCGTGTTCGAGATTTCATGGACTACCATGAGGGCGCACTTGATGTGATTGATGGGAAGTTGTCGAAACCAGAATTACTAGAAAATCAAACAAAGCAACAGACAAAAGATTTAAAAATAAATCAGATCTGTTTAGAAAGGCAAACAGTTATGCCAAATCAGTAATTGCGAATGCACTCACAAAAGTTACATACCAAAAGATAATGGAAAAGAACAAAAGAAAAGTTTGGGAGGAATTAAAAAGAAATTTTGAAGCGTCAACTAAGGACCAACTGTTCCAAGTTTGTAGCAATTTTTTCGATTTCAATTGGATAGCGGATGTAGATGTATCCGGCCAAATTGCAAGATTGAAGACTTTATGGAACGAATTAAACAGTGGGCTTCAGGCATCGGGAGAAAATAAACTACCAGAGCTGCTATTAGTATGCAAAGCGATGCAGATTCTCCCAAATAGTTTCCAAAACTTCAAATCAAGTTGGCTAATGCTAGGTGAAGAAAAGCAGTCGATAGATGATTTAATCACTCATCTCTGTGCTTTCGAAAGAGAGATAAAGACTTTCGACATAATCGATAAATCATCAAGGCAGGACACCTTAGTTGTAAATGTTTCAATGTTAGTTGTAAAAGCCAAGTTTCAACAAATCAAGAGATTTCACTAAAAGGACAAAACCAGTTGGTAACTGCAACTATTGCCATAAACCTGGACACTGGGTTAAGCAATTTAGAAAGTGGGTCAGTGATGGAAGACCTTCTAAAAATTCCAAAAATGTTTCAGCGACACCAAGAAAAGCATATGATGAAACACCAAATGTAGTTTTGTGCACGTCAGCCAGTAATCAAACACTGAGAAACAACACTGAGTGGTATATTGACAATGGAGCAACAAAGCACCTAACGAACAATCCAGATAATTTTGTTACTTTTGAAAAGTGTGTCGCACCATGTTCCAAGCACCATGTCGCACCAAGCTGCAGGAAAAGAAGTTCTTGCTGCTGTGGGTAGAGGCGAAATAAATATGCTGTCAACAGTAAATAACAAGCAACAGTATATAAAACTCTCAGATGTCTAGTATGTTCCAAATATAGGTAGAAACCTGTTTTCCATATTAGCCGCACAAGATAAAAATTCAAAAAACAGCAAGTTTGAATCTTATGCAACCAAATTTCAACTCAGTATAAAGAACCGAGTGGTAGTACAAGGGACAAGACGAGTAGATGGTTCCTTGTATGAGACAAACTTGATTTCATTAACTCCAGATACACCGGCTGAAGTCAATATAGTCAGTGAAAATTCAATAATGCAGCTCTACCATAAATATTTTGGTCATCAAAATAAACGTCACATAAAGAATGTTATAGAAAAGGAGTTAAACATTAAAGTTCATCTTGACAAGGATTTGTGTGAACCATGTCTCTATGGTAAAGCACATCGGTTAAAATTTGGCAAGAGAAATGCAACCAATAAACCAGGTAAACTACTATCAGCAGATGTTTGTGGTCCTTTCAGTACAGAATCATTTAATAGTAAATGATATTTTGTTGTTTTCAAAGATCATTACAGCAAAATGAGGTTCATTTCTTTTCTTAGACACAAAAATGAAGTGAAACAGGCACTACAAAATATTTTGTCTCAAGCAGCGAATCAAGGTCATAAAGTAAAAGAATTTTTGAGTGACAATGGGGGTGAGTTTGACAACGAAGAAGTTCGAAACATCCTGCGCAGCCATGGAATCACGCAAAGACTAACAGCACCATATACACCTCAACAAAATGGTGGTAGTGAACGTGAAAACAGAACAATAGTAGAAATGGCACGCACATTGAAGTACTCAAATCCAGATTTTGAATTTCCAGTCGCTATGTGGGCTGAGTTATGTTCAACTGCAGTATATTTACTTAATCAAACAAGCAAGTCGTCGATTGAAGATAAAAGCCCATTTAAAATTTGGACAGGTAAAAAGCCGAGAATTAACCATTTGAGTGAGAATAATTGGCTCTACATGTTTTGTTCACACACCTCATCCAAAACGTAAGAAAATGGATAAGAAAGCCATAAAAGGTAACCATTGTTGGTAACGATGGTGACGAACGCTATCGCATATGGCTAAAAAATCAATATGAAATGGTATTCTCAAGAGATGATGTTTTCCAAGAAAAACCTAAGAAATGTACAGCATCTTTTGAACATAAGATTCCAAAAGATTCTGCAACAGATCCTCCAATCAATTGCAAATCAAAAAATAACTCAAGTAGTAGAAATGATGATTCAAAAGAAGAAATTACAGATGACACTGAGAAGATTATAGATAATTCAGTTAAAGTTCAACTCAGAGATAGGTCAAGCTTGCAGAAACCTAAGAAGTTAGATGATTATGTGATGCAGGCTGAGACATATTTATTAGATGTACATGAACCAGATACATACGAAGAAGCCATTCAAAGCAGGGAAAGTAAATATTGGAATGATGCCATGAATAATGAAATGAATTCATTAAACAAAAATAGAACTTGGAAACTTTGTAAGCTACCCAGAGGAGCTAAAGTTATTCCATGTAAATGGGTTTACAAAATAAAAACCTTGCCAGACGGAAGTGTAGATAGATACAAGGCAAGACTTGTGGCAAAAGGATTTTCACAACGAAAAAATGTAGATTAAAATCAGTCCAGTAGTAAAGTTGACTACAGTTCGCTCAGTACTAAGTATTGCAGCAAGTGAAAAACTGCATCTTCTTCAATTTGATGTATCAACTGCATTCCTGTATGGTGAACTTGATGAAGTGATCCACATCAAACAACCAAAAGGATATAATGATGGCTCAAATAAAGTTTGTAGATTGTTCAAAAGTCTGTATGGTCTAAAGCAAGCCCCTCGTTGATGGAATCAATGCTTCGGCAAGTTTCTTTTTGAATGTGGCTTTAAGCCGAGTGAAGCGGATCCATGTCTATATGTTAAAAAACAATTTGGTTATGCAAGGAAAATTCTTAAACTTTTCAGATTTGAAGAATGTAAACCAGTTCACACCCCAATGCTTAAAGAAAATGATAACAATCAATCAGACATAGCAGGTTCAGAATACCCTTTTCGACAACTAGTTGGAGCATTAATGTACCTGATACTAGGTACAAGGCCAGACATTGCATACAGCATTAGCTATTTATCACGCTCCCTCGAGAACCCAACACCAGGAGATATAATAAAAAAAAATGAGTGCTTAGATACTTAGCAAGGAACATCGGTCCGGGGCATTTTGACAGAATCAGACAGACCAAAAGGAGTTTTCAATGGTTTCAGTGATTCAGATTTTGGAGGCTGTAGAAAGACTGGACGTTCGACCACAGGTATTGCAATGATATATGCAGGAGGCATAATATCATGGATTAGTCAACGACAGGCCATAGTTGCAACATCTACAACAGAGGCTGAGATCATCGCTGCGACAGAAGCTGTCAAAAAAATAATTTGGCTTCAAAGATTATTCAATCTTGCAAGTTGACAACAGTGCTGCAGTCAAATTAGCTCAGAACCCACAATTTCATCGGCGAACAAAACACATTGACTTGAAGAACTTTTTTATTAGAGAAAAAATTCATGATGGAACGGTTGATATCACACAAATTTCAACAAGTGATCAAGTCGCTGATGTGATGACAAAGCCACTGGACAGAGTCAGACTGAAACTCCTGTGTGGACATATGAGACTAATGTCATAAAATGTTTTGAAACAAGGGAAAGTATTGAAATAATATATATGTATATTATATATGTTTCAATATATTTATGACTTTCCATAGTTTCAGACAATCTTATATTATTGCTAACTTGGCTAACTTGCACGTGTATGTTTTTTCGCTTTTCGTCGACTAACGTTTCTTTTAATATTTCAATTAACGTTTCTTTAATAAACAATTATATTAAAAACAAACAAAGACGTTTTTTTATCTTAAACAATATGCAATAATTTTAATACAATGTTTGTTAATATAAACAAAATTTTGAACATACTTAATTTTGTTGATGATAATTTACTAAGACTAAGACAAATTGAAAAACTCAAATATAAGTTGATAAACACTAATAAATCGGTGGTATATATATATATATATATATATATATATATATATATATATATATATATTAATATAATATAATGTTTGTGTGTGTGTGTGTGATAAATATATACAGGTTATAAATAATAAGAAACACAAAATGTGGACCTGAATTGTATGACAGTCACTAGCTTGACCAAGGATTTCAAGTAGTGCTGGATCTGACACGAAAAAAAACCTTGGAAATATGGCGCGTTTGCATTCAAGATATCTAAAAATTTGATAATCATAATTTTTTTTAATAAAATAAATTCGAATGTTTTCTATCTGAATATTAATTGCTTGAATGATAATGTACACAAAAATCTTTTAGCCAAAAAATTTGAATGATCCTCATTATATACTGCACTACATCTTTCAGCTTATGGGCAAAGTTGCCAAACAATGACATTGACGTTCCATTCTAACACAAAATATATTAACATTTTAGATAGTCGCACCTATGGTTTTTTATTTTGATTTTCTCACCACATAATCTTATAAATTTTTATTCAAACACTTTCATCACTACCAAATTTTATTTTTCACTTTTTATTCATGATAACATAAAAAGCTCTTCTCAACAAATTTCTGCCAATCTCAAAGAGAAACTGAGAAAAATTGTTGAGATTATGGACAGTGAAGGCTATGGACCAGACAAAAATCTATATAAATAGATTGATGACGTTGCGATGATCTTCCCATTGAGTGTACTTTTCGTTAATTTCTACGTCGGCGGCCTGGAGGAATCAATATACAGCAAAAAACAACAGCTTAAGCCCCGTATACTTCCGACGACATTTTCGTCGCATATGAGAGTTTTGAAAATTCAAAGAACAGATTGATGATTTCAACAAATACAAGCTAAAATTTACTAAGGAAAAAGCAGAAAACAACAAGCTACCACTCTTCGATGTTTTAGTACAAGGCAACGATACTGAATTCAAGACGTCGATTTGCACAATGGACTCAAACAAAAGTTAATGCCTGTATTGAAGAAGTGAATACTACAAGAAATCCCCATAGATTACAATCATATCGTTTGTAAACCGTGCCTACACATATTCATTGGACATAAAAAACAGAAACACAGAAATACAAAGAGCCTCCTCTGTTGCTAAATTAATTAATAGGAAAAATTTTAATTGCCCGTTGTTGAACATTTATTATCGTATGTCTATGTTCTATGAGTATTGATTCGGCTAGTTGTAAATTATAATGGTTGTTATTCAATGTAAGATTTCAACATTGTGGTCCAAGATTCGTCAGTAATTTTCTTCTAGTAGAATCAATAACCATAGAAAAAAGACATCCGATAATAAATATTCAACAACGGGCAATTAGAATTCTCCCTACCAATAAATTTAGAAACAGAAGAATCATCGATAATGAAAACAGGTAAAAGTGTTATATTTATCGATAATGAAAAAACGTAAAAGCGTTATTTATTTTATTTATTTATTTATTTATTCACAAAACCAGAGGGCTAAAAAGAAACCACTTATCCGGTAAGAAAAATGAAAAAAAAATGTTCGAAAGATGAATCGTACGTCTATGAATTAAGTAAAAACATAGGATAATAACAGAGATCGATGCACAATGATCTTAATGAATGATGAAAAAGTTTATAGTCAAACATAGAAGATAACTTCATAACTTAACAAATGTACTACTGATATTATAATTGGTAAATGATATGACAGTTATAGCCAACAGAGTTAGTTAGGCATATATGTAAATATTAAACGTAATTTAACAATAAATCACATTATAATTAAAAATCTATTTAAATCAATAGTGAGTAAATGATTTTTGAAGACAGCAAGTGAAGTTGAAGACACTACGTCTGCCGGCAATGCATTCCACACTCGGATAATCCGGATACAGTAGAAATATTTTGTTACGTTGTCTCCAGCGTTGAAATCTTGCAGTCGACATGGGTGATCGCGAGTTGACAGATAATGTGAAGGGATGAAAAAACCATTTAAATCTGTGTTGATGAGGTTGTGTAGTATTTTGTACAGCAAGCACAAATCAAGAACCAATCTACGCCGCTCAAGTGTTTGTAGTCCCACCGCTTGCAATCTAGACAAATATGGAAGATAACGAATTGTCGGAATGAATTTGGTAAATCTTCTCTGAACATTTTCAATCTTGGTTATTTGATATTTGTAGTGCGGATTCCATAGCGGTGAGCAGTATTCAAGTAGAGGACGTACATAACTGCAAAAAGCCTTCACAAGTAGATCCTTATTCTTAGATGTGAAACATTTGACGATTAAGCAAGCGCGGGAAGAAGCCTTGTGAGTGATGTTGTTGATATGCGCATTAAAGTTGAATTTGCTGTCCACTATCACACCAAGATCTCTGAAGTCATTTGTGCAACTGAGAAGATGTTGATCTATATAATATTGATGTGGAACTAATGTTGATCTCGAAGATGGAAGAAATGAGCAATGACAGCATTTACTCGGAGAGAGTGGCAACTGCCATTTGATGCTCCAAGCTGTTATATCGTTGATGGCCTGTTGAAGTTGAACTGAGTTGGATGAACGGCTGTATAATTTAATATCGTCAGCGAATAGCAAACTTGAAACTGAAATAGATAAAATGCGTTCAACAATGTCGTTAATGAAGACAATGAATAAAGTTGGACCCAAGACACTGCCTTGGGGGACACCACTGGTAACCGATACTGAATTGAATAATTTGTTTTGAATTCTAACAAGCTGGGAACGTTGAGACAAGAAGTCCGACAGCCAGGCAAGCAGATCACCAGCTATTCCATAGGATCTCAATTTTCCGACCAGTTTCGAGTGTGACACAGAATCAAAAGCTTTTTGGAAATCGAGGTAAATGGTGTCACAGCCTTCTTTGTTCTGACGAAGTGATATCCAGTCGCTGTAAAATTGCATTAAGTTGGTGCAGGTGATCTACCAGG
>NW_008705269.1:335641-344117 GCF_000326865.2 Helobdella robusta
GGTTGACAAGGTATGGAACAATTGGAGTTGTTATCATGTGTAAATACGGAAGAAAAATATTTGTTGAATGCATTGGCCATTATCAGCGGGTCATAGGTCACGCTATTGTCATCTAACTTTAAACTACTGACATTGGGACGCGATAGCATTTTTTTGTTGACATACTGGTAAAAACTTCTGACATTGCATTTAGAAAGCAGTTTATGTTCATTGACTATTCTGTAACTGTTCGCTAAGCCAGAACATTTTCGTGACATATTCAAATACTGCTCTTTATCATCCGGTGAAGAAGTTCGTTTCCATTTTTTCCAGTAGTGAAGTTTTACTTTATAAGACTGACGAAGTTGATAGGGAACCTGTATTTTGTGTTCTTTGCTTCTCAGAAAAGATCGAGGGATGTAAGTTGCCATAAGATTGTTTATCAAACGCTCAAAAATGTCCCAACATGTGTTGACGTCGAAGCAGTGCTGAAAAATATTGTCCCAGTTGATTAGCCTCAGGCATTCATTCATATTAGTGAAGTCTGCACTGTTGTAATTATAAAAGGAAGTGTCGTTATCATTGTTAGAGAATTTGTCAGTTGAGTTATGAGTGATGCAGTTAACTTGAAAGGTAAGGCAGTTGTGATCACTGGAAGAAAATGGACAGGAAATCTCTAACTCGACAAGTAGGCTGGCATCATCAGATAGGATCAAATCTAAAATGTTACTTCCACGAGTTGGTTGATCGACAAGTTGGTAGAGACCTAATTCATTGAAAAGTTCGATAAAAGTATTGTAGATGACGTTATTTGGTGCAGAATAATTATTCCAATTAATTAGTGGGAGATTGAAATCACCTAACAAGCAAATCACATCTCCCTTGCTAAGTTCTTTGATGCACCTGGCACTATCAAACGCATATTCCTCTGCTGATTTATCAAATTTATTAAATTATATTTAATGATGTTGAAGATTGTAAAACTAAGTAAGTATTCGCTTTAAACAAACAAGGAATCAACAAAGTAGAGTAGAGGCACAATATGTATATATATATATATATATATATATATATATATATATATATATATATTTGAGCATCTGGGCACAATCACAACATATCAATTTGAACTTTTGTCGATTAAACAAGAATTTACAATTAAATCAACTTAACTTAAATTAATTGAGACAAAATTAACTTCAAACAATTAACGCAAACAAATTATATCATAAAATTCGTCAAAATTTTCTCTACCAAATGAAGTTAAATTTAAACTAAATACTCGATTTTAAACTATGAAATTAAGAAAAAATACGGAGCAAATCAAAATGCGGCCTGCACGTGCTACCGATGAGCGATAAATATATATATCTGAGCGATATATATATATATATATATATATATATATATCTGAGTGTGTGTGTCTGTGTGTGTGTAATAACAGTTAAATTAGTTTAATGAAATAATAGTAAGAACCCTGTTAAACTTTTTTGACACAATTCAAGTTGTTCAAATAGATGAGGCAACATATGGTCAAGTAAATCATCACCAACGCACGTATTTACTATGTTCATTTCGTCATGTGCCTTCTGCATTATTCTTACCCATGTTTTATCTATATCTTGGAATCTTTTTGCTTCCTGAATTTAAAATTAAACATCTTTTTTAAAATGTAGCATGAAATTATCGAAGAAATCAAACTATATTTAGAAATAATTTTTTAACAACAAACCTTATTTGAATTATGGAAAATTTATTAACCCACTAATTCGAAATATTTATTAATTATACAAATGCAATACATTTTTGAGTGGTTGATTAAATTGTTTAGAAAATGTTTTAAATATGTTAAAACTAGCGTTGAAAAATTTAATGAAAAACCTCAAAAACGGCAGGAAAGTTTCGCAAATTATGAGCACAACATGTTTAGCGTAGAAATATAAAAATTTTGAAAAGAACAAACTGCAAGAAATTAAAAAAGTAAAAAAAAAGTTTAAAAAACTCGATTAAAGATTGAGGAATGAATGGTGCGTTGAAAAAAGGATTAAGCCGTAAAACTATGGGAAAAGCAAAACAACCTAATAACAAAATTTTAGCCAGCGTCGGAATTATACAGATAAAGGCATTGGAGTTGAAGACAAAGTTGGAATTTCTAGACCAGTCAAACGAGAAATTTTTATTCGATTCTAGAATGTTAAAATTTATTATAACTAAATTGAAAACAAGATTTTTTTAACCTTGTGTGTTATATAAATTAACGCTCCAACTGTGTGTGCAGAAAACAAACATGTCCAAAAGTTAGCTACCGTATGAAAGTGGAAAGTTATTTGACAAAAATCCTACACTCTCATATGAACAAGATGTGTTTTGCATGACCTTTGTATTATGAACTGATATTTGCCTCACAACTGTTACCTAATTTTATCAACTTTTTCTATTAGAACTTAGAATTTATCAATACTTTTTTGTTTTTTCTTACTTTAACACACTAATGACAAATAACTTAAATTTAACTTACCACAACTACAGAATCTTAACAAAATTTGAGCTTTCGTCTGTGCTTGCAAATTTTTCAAATTTGATGATCTTACTGAAAGAGCAATTTTAGCATTACTTTTGATACGGGTGGACCATGAAATACTTTATCGCACCTTGCATTTTTGAAGTTAGTTTTTAAGTAAATCGTGTGGCTTCGGATTAGCTAACAGTGTTTTTGTAGTATTATTCTTTCGTGGTTTGTCTGGAAAAAGATTTCAGTCCTTTGGTTGTTACATTCTTGGTACATGTCTTATTTTGTTGGATTTATAAAGGGATTTGGCAAATCAACACGCACGTATCAAATCTATTGCTCCGTCGTGACTCACTCTCACTTTTATCCAGGCTTAGAATTGGCATGTTCGGAATTTCATTAAACAATCCGCCACTCGAAAACTAAAGAGCAAAGATAGAAAGTTATAAACCAACATTTTAACACTAACAATAACCTGATGATTTGTATGGTAATGTTGAGAAACACGTTTGGTTTTAAAAGCAAATTAGAATTAGAGAGAACAATAGTTAAAGTTTACAGCTCATTTTATAAAATTAAGGCGCTGGGGTATGTGTAAATATAGAATCTAATCATCATTTTTATACAACATTCCACAAAAACAATCTCTCGGAAGTATGATGCAAAAGTACAATAGGAAACTAGTCCATGTTTTAATTGCGATAAAAAACTGAAGTATTTTAGATTAAAGCACTGCTGTAAAGAAAAAGCAAAGTAACTTGATAAATTTACATTATTTATAAATCGAACGTCATGGTCAAATTAAAGAACAAAGTTAATCATTTATTTTGTTTAACACATACAGCAGGTAATTGTTTTGCAATGTCTCCTCCGACAAAAACAGCTTCTAAATAAATCCACAGATTTTGAACCATTAACCATTTTTCAATAATATCTAAAGTTACTGTTAATTTACCGATCCATTCTTGAATGGATTTTCGATAGGGAGCATTGTACCTGATTTTAAATAAAAAAACTTTTTTAAATGAATATCTCTTAGTTTTTCATAAATTTTTTACCAGATACGTTGTTAGTAAAATAAAAAACCTTACATTAATAATTAATAAACGAACACACTTAATTTATCTTCTTTAATTTTATACATTACGACCAATCTTTTTAAAACCTAGAACCATTCTAGAACCAAAGTTATCTCACAAAAATTAAATCAATTAATTTAGCAGAGTAGTGCTTTAAAAACATTAAAACTGTTTTTATTACATTTTTACTTGAATTTTACTGTTATACATTATTAACTTTCTTGCCGATAAATATTTCCAATAGCGTGGAATAAGAAATTAATTTCCTATTTTTACTAAGCTAGCTCGTTTTTAACTAATATCACTAATTTTATTTAGTTTTGAAGGTGCTGCTTATTTTGTTTCTTGCTGCAAATCTTTAATATAAATTTAACTACAAACATTTAAAATTTTTGTCAAATTTAAAAATTTAAATTGTTTTTTATTTGACTAAACACAATTACAAATTACATATACAAAAACCTATCTATATTTTGAAATCTGTGTGTTATGTTACTGAAATACGATAATCCTAACCTCACTTTTTATTCGACTAAACATAATTACAAATACAAAAATTTATATTTTGAAATCTGTTTGTAATGTTACTGAAATACGATAATCCTAACCTAAATTATGTTGTTAAAAAGCTGAAGAATTACTTAAGAATTACTGCCATTGTTTTTTATAAGAAGCATTTTTTTTCAATCAACATATAAAAACATACATAATATATAAACACCCTTTAAATCATTTACACTTCTATACCTGTTAGTAAGAAGATAGTTGAGAACCATTAAACTGTCTTCCAATCTAGAAGTTGCTTCGACTATATCACTCGTTTTCAACAGTAATTCTCCTCTTGACTTGAATGACGCAAACACAAAGTTTTGATTGGACCAATCATCGATTACCGTTTTCAGTTTAAATTCAATATCTTTTTCCTTTACGGATGATATACAAGCATCCTAAAAATATTTTTTTAATTTTAACTACTAATCAACGTTTATTACGATTTTCACTGACTTTCTAATGTTCAAAATTCTTATAACAATGTTATGTTGATTTTATAAATTTGACTTATTTTTTAACAATTTTTAAAAAAGCCTTATTAAAAATTGAAAAAATCTTGTATTTAGGTAAAAGAAAAAACTGTATGCATTGCACACATTTCATTTGATTTTTAAAACAAATTTTCTTACAACGCGGTTATCATTTTTAAAGATTTTTAAAAATAATTTTTAAATAGTGATCACAAATTTAAATTTAGCCATAAGTATCATGAGTATCACGTATCAATATCTAGAAGTTTGAAGATCCGTAAAAAAATTTCATAGCATTTTAACACAACAGCGTTCAATGGGAGGTTGTAGTTTGAATTAGTCCTGTGCAGAGATAACCGCAATGAGGTTTTAAACCGCGGCAACCGCGCGGTAAAATTTTCACGGTTTTAAATATTGGTTTTTGAAACCCCTCACACATACAATTTAGTAAATAAAATTAATTAAATTTCCAGAAAAAACATCTTCTTATTTTTTTATTTCCTTCAAAAATGATTTAAAGCAATATGTAAGAAGAATTACGATGTTATCGTTTAGGCCATCTGATTATTTTTAACAAATAAATCAATCAAAATCTCCAGAAAAAACATTTTCTTATTTTTTTATTTCCTTAAAAATGATCTGAAGCAAGAAGAATCACGATTGCATCGTTTAGGCTATCTGACTATTTTAATTATATAATAATTACTTTTCAACAGACCGACAATAACACCAAGTACTGCATATTTATAATCACAGATAATTCACGTGTTTGCTAGTTTATAATAGTATTTACGGAAATCTATAAAGAAATGTAAATTCAATTTATATTAAACTCAAGTTTGTTTTTTGAGTTATACATAGGATGTAATGTAACATGGTTTTATGCTTGGTTTGAGACTAGGGTAGACAAGTTTATGAAACTATATTCATAAATTATAACAAAATGTTATTGCTTGGCTCCGGCTGGATTTGTGTTTGCAAATCTGATGCAGACCTGACTAAAAAAAAAGTGACACTATAGCGTAGTTGAATTGGCTCACAGTGTTACCCTTTTTCAATTTAATGCCTACAACAGGACTTTTGATGCTAAATTATGTTTTTTGTGATTTTATATTCTCTAGATAAAAATATTAAAATAATTATATTTTTAATATAAAATTGGCATAACGATATAAAAACTATGTAGCACGAAAATATGAATTTAGGTGCATGGAATCAAATGTTGTTACTTCAATTTCATCACGGTACTCCAACAGCGGAGCTTTCATGAGATCTCTCAGTCTGAAAGTACTTGATTTCACATCCAAATTGGTTTTGGTTATATCTGAAATTCTTTGCCAATGACGAGCTTCCATAGTTTTACTCGACATCATTTCAAGTAACGGACATGATTCACTAAAATCATCAATTTTTTTTTTCAAATCATGATACGCCTGCCATTCTTGAAGTCTTCTAGGTAATTTTTTAAATCTGTAAGACGATAAAATAATCAATTTTTCCATACTGTATAAAAATTACCATCAGCCCAATTTCATAAAACATAACTAACTAAATTTATGTCATAAAGAATTTTTATTTATTTTCAAATATTTTTGTTTTAAACGCTTAGTAATTTTCATTTCAAAAAAATTATTTCAATAGTTTGTTTCAGATGTTTTTCAATTTTACATTATTTCATATGTTTATTTTTGCAATATTTTCTTTTATTTGTTTCATGTTTTGCATTTTTTAACAGATTCTGTATTTGTCACAGTCTAAGTTTTTAAAGAATTTAATGGCTATGAACGCTCAATGTTGGATCACTGACTGGCCGCAGCATGGAAATCGCAGAAATGCTCGAGCGTAGAAGGATTGACATCTGCTGCCTTCAGGAGACCCGATGGAAATCGAATGGTGTTTGTCATGTCAACTCAGGCAAAGAAAAATATAAACTATTCTGGAATGGTCAAAAACGGCCAAAAATGGTGATGAAATTTTTGTCAGATAACCGCTTGCCCAAGAAGTACTGGATATTAAAAGGATTAATTCACGTCTCAGGCGATCTCAATGGCCACGTTGGAGAGAAAACAGCGTACATGGCGGTTTTGGCTAGGGAGAACAGAATGAAGATGGCAACCGCATCCTTGAGTTTGCTGAAAGTCACGGGTTTTGTTTACTGAACACATATTTTAGAAAAAGGTTGGAACACCTCATAAGATACAAAAGTGGACCATCAGCCACGAAAAGTGATTTCTTCGCTGTCAAGCAACAATACCGAAGGCTATTCAAAAATGTCAAAGTTATACCTGGCGAATCATGTGTCGCCCAACATAGACTCCTTGTGGCAGACCTGGTTTTCGAACTGTCAAAACATAAGTCTAAACAAATGCCTCGGAGAATCAAAACGTGGAAGCTGAAAAACAATATTTATCGAGAAAAATTTCAACAAATTGTCGCCACACAGTTAGATCACCAATCGCAAGCCAATACAGATTGGAGTACATAAAAAACCGTTTTGATAAACGCTGCAACTACAGTTTGTGAAAAAACTGGTACAAAACGTCAGCATGAACGGGACACTTGGTGGTGGAATGACAGTGTACAAAATGCAATAGCTGAAAAGAAAGTTGCATACAAGCAATGGCAAAAATTAAAGTCTGTTGATGACCATAAAATTTTCCGTGAGAAAAACAACTATGCAAGAGGTCAAGTTGCACTGGGTCGGACAGATCAGTGCAAAGAGTGGCTCACTAAAAACAAAGGTGAACAAATGAAATCTCTGTATCGTATAGCAAAACAAGCAAAGCGTACGAAAAAAGACATAGTTGGTGCCTCATGTATCAAAAACGACAAAAATGAGATGGTTCTTGAACAAGATGAGATCAAGCTACAGTGGAGAGAATACTTCAACCGTCTGTTAAACGAAAGAAATCCCATCAACTTTGACGCTCCACCCATCGAAGGTCCGATTTCAGACATCACTGTAGAGGAGCTTACAGAAGCTCTAAAAGCTATGAAGGATGGAAAAGCAGCATGGCCCTTTGGACTCACAAATGACATTATCAAAACATCTGGTACTGCAGGTATCCAAACGTTACTACAACATTGCCGTTTAATCTGGAGAAATTGCTCTATGCCGACTGAATGGAACTATAGCATGACAGTCCCGCTATACAAAGGCAAAGGTGATCCAATGAACTGTTCATCATATCAGGGTATACGTCTGTTAGAACACTCCTGAAAATTGTCGAGAAAATCATTGAGAAAAGATTAACCACGTGCATCACAATCGGAAATTATCAATTTGGTTTACTAGCGTGGAAATCAACAATTGATGCAATTCACATCCTTCGGCAACTGCAAGAGAAGTACCTCCCAAAGCATCAACAACTATCACACATTTTTGTAGACCTTTAAAAGCGTTTGATCGAGTTCCCCGTGAAGCAATCAGGTGAAGTCTACGTTGACAACTCATTCCAGAATATCTTGTTTGACTTGTGATGGAAATGTATACGAATACTAAGACTCTTGTCAGCACAACAGTTGGAAACACAGATGCATTCGACATCGGCGTTGGAGTTTACCAAGGCTCGATTCTCAGTCCACTGTTATTTATAACTGTGATGGAAGAAACGATACGATAAAGAAACCGATACGCACTGGTGACATTTGGAATCTAATATATGCTGATGATATCGTTTTAACAACCACGTCTGAGCAGAATGTAGCGCAGATGTTTGAAGATTGGAACACCAGACTCGCCGATCATGGATTCAAAGTCAACATCAACAAAACCAAAGCAATGAACACTGGTAAACCCATCCAATCCACAGCTACTGGTCGATGGCCCTGTTAAGTTTTTAAAGCTGGTGTAGGTAACAATTCAATCAAGTGTCAGCAGTGTAACC
>NW_008705269.1:361446-370262 GCF_000326865.2 Helobdella robusta
AAGTTTATTTTGAATTTAATAAACTAAACGCTCACCAAAAAACTTTAGTGAGAAAAATCGAAAAAACGAACTACAAACATATTAACGCCAAACATTCGGTAGAATTTATAGAATATTGTAAATATATATATATATATATATGCTGGTAAAAGACCATAAATACAGTAATGTATGAAATCTACAGAATTTCTAACGTTGTAAATTTGGTGAATTTCATAAATCATATATATATATTTAATTTTATTGATATTCTGATTTTACTGTTGATGAAGAAATTTTTCGTTTCTGAATAATCATCTTTTGCCATAGTTATCTTCTTTTGATATCCATATCACATTCACAACCTGAGGTAATCAGACTTTCGAGATAATTGAAGCTGTTGACTTGTTTTACTTCTTTACCATTAATGATTATGGAGCAGATTGGGTGCGGTTTTGCTTTTACTGATAACCATGCACTCTGTTTTGTTTATGTTAATTTGCAAGCCTTTCCTTTCATTTTTAAAAACCTGTCTGGAAACAATTGTTTGCAGTTTTTCCATTGAATCTGCTATAAGAGTTCTATCATCAGCATATCTTACATTGTTTATATTCACGCTTCCAAGGGATATTCCAGGTAGATCTACTATCTACAAACATATTAACGCCAAACATTCGGTGGAATTTATAGAATATTGTAAATATATATATATATATATATATATATATATATATATATATATATATATATATATATATATATATATGCTGGTAAAAGACCATAAATCTACAGAATGAAATCTACAGATTTCTAACGTTGTAAATTTGGTAGATTTCATAAATCATATATATATATATATATATATATATATAGTTATTTATTTATATATATATCAGTATCAAAACTTGTATGGCACCTCAGAAGCGCTTTCTTTGGTGTACAGTGTTGAAATAATGATGTTTCAATTTTTTTTTGAACATCCGTTGATCTGTGATGGAACTATTCCCTCACAAGTGAGTTCCAAATTTCACCCGCCATTACAGCAAATTTCCGCCGTCACATATTTTGAGGAACTAAAAAACGGAATAACCAGATCCCCATGGTCCGACGACCTAAGATGACTACGTCCATGTACCTTTGATACCGGTATTAGTTGTTCACTCAAGTAAACCGGTGCATTTCCAGTAAGACAGTCTATTACCAGGAGTGCCCCTTTAAATTTAACCCTTTCCGGAAACCGCAGCCAATAGAGTTCATCACGCATGTATACTGAGATGGAATGAAACTTTGAAACGCCGGCTACCAATTTTGCTGCAGGCTTTTATTACTGATTGAACACAGTCCTGTAGGAATAAGTTGACTCCATACATTATCAATTCGACTACAGACAAAACTATGTACAAGTGTTTACTGTTTATATATATATATATATATATATATATATATATATATATATATATATATATATATATATATATAATTGTCTTTCAATTTTAATTCTATTATTCCCAATGGCAATCTTGTCTTACCTTACACAAAAAGTCTTACCATACACAAAAAGTTCAGAAATGAAAACGAACGTAAAATTAAAATTGCAAAATATAATTAAAACATAAGGCAATTACAATCAAATGACAGAATAAAACAAATAAAAATGTTTTTTTATTGAACTTAAAAAATAAAATTTTTTGTAAATTTGATTGAAATATAAAAATATTTACTATATAAAAATTATTAAAAAATATAGAATAGTTATATTAACTATTTTGAATTTAAAAAAACAATTGATGCTATTTGAAAAGACGAGTGACAGCAAAGGTGCACGAGGTTAAAACCTACGTATTTTATTTCCAACTTGTTATATATATTATGATACATCAATAAGTGAAACGATGTTAAAGAAATGTTAACAAAAATGGAAGAGGAAACCTCAATAGGGATAATATTCATATCCATCTCAATCTGTCTTTCTAAAATTGAATCCAAAGAAATCATCAGTAAGCGAATATCTTCCAGATCTCTTAAAGGCCGAGATAAACTTTGAGATTGTTCATCTATGAATATCTGAAGAAAAATTATTTATTTGAATATAATGATAATAAAATACATTCGATATCATAAAAGTAGGAAACATTATTTTTTTTATTTTCTTGTTATGTATTAATTGTGATATGTGTTACCATGTAATTTAGTTTATTATCAAAAACCATCCATTCTTTATTATTAGTTTAATTTTGTTTTGTGGCTGTTTAATATGACTTAATATGTAAAAATTTAGTCACTTGATCTATGTTGCCCAATAATATTAGCATAATCATGTCATTATTAATAGCGATGGTATTGGTAGCATAATAAAGATGGTGGAACTGATCATAAATATTACATTTATTCTACCCTCTATAAATATAATCTGTTTTGTCGTTATGTTTATTGAAATTTAGTTAATTCTATTAATTGGAGGATAATGATGATGTGAATGATCCAAAATGTTACATTTATATTAACTGTTTTATTTATGTTTTTGTTTTGCCGTTTACTTTATTGAGGATTAGTTTATAGGTTTGAATGGGCATAAAAGTAATAATGAAAATGGTGATAAATTTATTAAATTTTCTATAACCGTTTTATTTATTTTTCTGTTTGCCAATTTTTTTTATTGAAAATCGGTTAATTTTTTCCTGACTTGGTAATAGGCATGGCACCACTGATCAGAGGTGCCAATAAAATAATAAAAATAATTAGTATATGTTGTAGTTGATTGGCTAGTTTTTTTTTTTGCAAAATTGATCTCTTGTAATTTATTTCAAAAACATCTCTTTCAGCTGAAAGCAGCAAAAAGTGGGCAATAATTTACGTTATATTGATATGTATTGTAGACATTTTTTCAAGTTGATCGTCTTGAATGCTTTAAAATTTTCTGAAAGGACATCTATGCGGTAATATAAAATTGATTTTTATTGAAATAATGCAAAAGAATGGGTAAGCAGAGTTTCACACTGTTCTGGAAAAAACGGAAATAAATGTATATTTATGATTTCGTGACTTTTTGCTGGCGTGATTCATTTGACAAAATGATGTAGATAATTATGGCTCTGAGAAGATTACAAAATGTCTTGTAATCAGCATATAGAATGCTTCTAAAACAAAAATTTAGGTATTTTGTGACCAAAAAATGAGTTAATCAGCGTACTTAAATATAATTAAACTGCAATTGAGAACTCTTAACTTATTTTAGTTTTTAAATCTAACTTATGTGGGTCCCGTGGCCGAGTGGTTAGCGTGTCCGTTTACTACTCCCACGACCCGGGTTCGAATCCTGCAGTTTCTGCAGGTTCATCCGAGTAGCCAACCCCCGGCCAACCCAGCCGTTCATTCTTCCGAGGTCGGTAAATGGGGAGACAACGTAAGTTGCCACATGTCTGGCAAGCGAGATGGCTTAGTGGTTCAAATGCTCGCTGAGTCAAACATCTCAATAGCTATCATGTAACCGGCGTATATGATGCTGTGCTTGCGCGTGCACATAAATACATGTGTACGTCGTGTGAAAAGGATAAAGAAGCCTTAGTGGCAAAAATTGATTTTATACATAACAATCCAAAAATCAAAAATTATTTTTCATGAATTGAAAATTTAATTCAACTTAACCAATTTGTTTTGTTTTACAAATATATTAAAAAAGTTAATAATTTTAAAACATCGAACAAAATGTAACCAGCATGTTGTTAAGTAAAATATGATATTTTTCGTTCAGTTTTTGGCATATTCCAGCTTTCCATTGTTGAATGTAGTTTATTACAGTTTTTTTCAATTGGCCTAAATTACAAAAAAATTTATATTTTTGACATTGCTTTTATAAATAAGCAATTGGATTTTATAAGAAATAGCAAAAAAGTAATTACAAATTATAAATTCTAGTAACTTGGGCAAGATGTATGGCAAGCAAACAAACGTACAGCAGCTTATTAACTGGCTCGCTAAGACTAGCTTATTTTGCGAAATTTAAAAAAATGTACAACTACATACAAATATTACAGCTGTTAGTTTTAAAAGCAATAAATGACAAAGTTAACTCAGTCAAAGAGAGTCAGTTATCTGTTGTCAGGGTACATGAACCTTTGCAATTTCAAAGCACCGGTACAGTGCCATTCGTTGTTAAAAGGATTCCTAGGTACCCCAGCTTGGGAACCGAAACCGAGTTTTAAAAGGGCTCTTTATCTTCAAAAAATTCGTTTTAATAAATATTAATTTTTTGGTATTGTATTTTGGTTCTTTGATTGTAATCAGAGTCATATTGTTATGTTGTTTATGCGCTTTCCTTTTTCTTTTTTTTCATGTTTTCGCTGCCAAGTATGTGACGTCGAAGGTTGGTGGATTTTATTTCATGCTTAATTTTTTTATAATATAATTGTTAGTGCACATTGAACAAAGTTTCACTATGGGGCATGGTACGGAGTAATTTGTGTAAAATAAATGACTAAATGACTAAATCTTATGATAATGTGAACAAATTAAATTATGGATCTTTTATAATTTTATTATATAATATTTATAATCAATATCAATTTAATTAATTTAATAAATTAAAATCAAAATAGGTACGGTAGTTAACGATAAAGATTATTTAACAGATCCATAATTAATGTAGCAATAAATTAAACTTTTTAAAATAATTTTCACAAGTCATTTTTTTATTTGTTAAATTTGATAATTTTCAGTTAATTGCTAAAACCAAAAATGGTAGAAGTAGATGATTAGAATATGATATGGAAGAAATCAATTCAAGCTTTGACGAAGATAATGTTTTATTATCAAGCTCAGCTTGTTTCTCAAAAAAATGTTTGCTTATAAAAAATGTTGCTGCAAAATTTGTTACAAAGAGTTAGAGCTTCATCGCATGCAACTAATTTAATGAAGCATTTAAAATGTAATCATAAACAGGTATTTTTGGATCTAAAATCTAAAAAAAAATATTAGCAATAAGAAAAATGAAATAAAAAAATATTAACAACAAAAATTAAATTTTCCTGCCACAACAAAATATGAAAAAAGTGATTGTCAGCAGCAGCGTTTAAAACAATCCATAGAACAACTGCCTAATTGTTCGCTAAATGTCATGGTGTCCAAAGAATTCCACTATTTGATGACTGAGTGAGGCTGATTCAAAATTTAACTGTCCAAAGTCATTATTCGTATGATGAAGCTTTTGTTACAAAAAATTAAAATACTCGTTACAGAGAGTTTATCTATTCAAAAAACACAATATCTTTAAGTTTAGATTGTTGGTCCTAAAAAGGAATGGTAAGGGCTTATCTAAAAATTACAGCTCATTTCAACTCTGTTTCAGACCTGGAATCATCATTTGTGACAAAAAGCCTTTATTACAAAAAATTAAACAACTCGTCACAGAGATTTTACCTATTCAAAAAACACAATATCTTTAAGTTTAGATTGTTGGTCCTAAAAAGGAATGGTAAGGGCTTATCTAGGAATTACAGCTCATTTCATCTCTGTTTAAAACCTAGAATCATCAATCAATCAATTAGTTTATAAAGCACTATTTCCGCGAAATCCAACAGCGCTCCTCAATGAATTTTGCAAACAGATTGGTCTCGAGATCGGCTTTGAGCTTCGTAAGTGATGGAAAAGTAGTCAAAAAAGAAGGTAGAGAGTTCCAGAGAAAAGAGCCAGAAAAAGCAAATGCAGATATAGCAAAAGAGTGTTTAACACTAGTTAAGAAAAAGTGAGAACAAGAAGACGATCGTAAAGGTTCAATTAATATATATGACAGGTAGGAAATAAACTTAAACATCAATGTGCAAATTTTAAAAATTATTTCATGTTTTATAGGAAGCCAGTTCAAGAGATCAAGATATGGAGATATACGAGAAACGAAATGAGCACAAGCAACTAGACGAGCAGCAAAGTTGAAAGTTTTACTTAAAGGATAGAGTGTAGAATCTGCAAAACCAAAGCAAAGCGAGTTGCAATAATCAATCCTCAATAAGAATAAAAAAGTAAGTTCACCGATAATTTGAGTAAGAATTGCCACGTGAAGAGAAATCTAATATAATCAGAAAAATAAGAGATCAAGTGCAATCATCTTCAAAATTTTGAAGTACAGCTACAGACGTGAGCCTGGAAAGATCTGTATTTGTATTAAAAGTTATCCTCATAGATTGCAGAAGTGGTTTCAATGAAAACATTTTAGAAGATATATTAATAATCAGAGAAAATTTCATCTTTTTTGAAACAATCTTTTATTTATATGAGTGATTTCAAAATATCTTTGTAATGATTGCTTTAATTTATTGAAAAAAAATATTAGAAACGTTTCTTTTTATACTGACAAAAAAATAGAAAAATATAAACTATTCTGGAATGGTCAAAAGACGGCCAAAAATGGTGTTGGAATTTTTGCCAGAGAACCGCTAGCCCAAAAAGTACTGGATATTAAAAAGATTAATTCACGTATCATGTGGATCAAGCTTCGCATAGAAAAACAATGATTATTTTTTCTGCATACGCAACACATACAGGCGAATCAGAAAAGATGAATAATGACTTCTGGACAGCATTCTCTGACACCATCTCAACAATACCAAAATCTAAAACAATCCTGATTGGAGGCGATCTCAATGGCCATGTTGGAGAGAAAACAGATGGTTTTGACAACGTACATGGCGGTTTTGGTTATGGAGAACGGAATGAAGATGGCAACCGCATCCTTGAGTTTGCTGAAAGTCACGGGTTTGGTTTACTGAACACATATTTAAGAAAGAGGTTGGAACATCTCATAACATTCAAAAGTGGACCATCAGCCACGCAAATTGATTTCTTCGCTGTCAAGCAACAACACCGAAGGCTATTCAAAAACGTTAAAGTTATACCTGGCGAATCATGTGTCGCCCAACATAGACTCCTTGTGTCAGACCTGGTTGTCGAACTGTGAAAACATAAGTCTAAACAAATGCCTCGGAGAATCAAAACGTGGAAGCTGAAAAGGAATATTCATCGATACAAATTTCAACAGATTGTCGCCACACAGTTAGACCACCAATCTCAAGCCAGTACAGATTGGAGTACATACAAAACCGTTTTGATGAACGCTGCAACTACAGTTTATGGAAAAACTGGTACAAAACGCCAACATAAACGGGACACGTGGTAATGGAATGACAGTGTACAAAATGCAATAGATGAAAAGAAAGTTGCATACAAGCAATGGCAAAAATCAAAGTCTGTTGATGACCATAAAATTTTCCGTTAGAAGAACAACTATGCAAGACGTCAAGTTGCACTGGCTCGGACAGATCAGTGCAGGAGTGGCTCACTAAAAGCAAAGGTGAACAAATGAAATCTCTGTATCGTATAGCAAAACAAGCAAAGCGTACGAAAAAAAACATAGTTGGTGCCTCATGTATTAAAAACGACAAAAATGAGATGGTTCTTGAACAAGATGAGATCAAGCTACAGTGGAGAGAATATTTCAACCGTCTGTTAAACGAAACAAATCCCATCAATGTCAACTTTGACGCTCCACCCATCGAAGGTCCGATTCCAGACATCACTGTAAAGAAGCTTACAGAAGCTCTGAAAGCTATGAAAGATGGAAAGGCAGCAGGGCCCTCTGGACTCACAAATGACATTATCAAAGCATCTGGTCCTGCAGGTATCCAAACGATACTACAACTTTGCCGTGAAATCTGGAAAAATTGCTCAATGCTGACTGAATGGAACTATAGCATGACAGTCCCCCTATACAAAGGCAAAAGTGATTCATTGAACTGTTCATCATATCGGGGTTTACGTCTGTTAAAACACTCCCTGAAAATTGTCGAAAAAATCATTGAGAGAAGATTAACGTCGTGCATCACAATCTGAAATTATTAATTTGGTTTTCTAGCGTGGAAATCAACAATTGATGCAATTCACATCCTTCGGCAACTGCAAGAGAAGTATCTCGCAGAGCATCAACAACTATTACACAGTTTTGTAGATCTTGAAAAAGCATTTGATCGAGTTCCCCGTGAAGCAATCAAGTGAAGTCTACGTCGACAATTCATTCAAGAATATCTTGTTCGACTTGTGATGGAAATGTATACGAATACTAAGACTCTCGTCAGCACAACGGTTGAAACCCAGATGCATTTGACATCGGCGTTGGAGTTCACCAATGCACGATTCTCAGTCCACTGTTATTTATAACTGTGATAGAACAAATCACAAAACCTATACGCATTGGTGACATTTGGAATCTAATATATGCTGATGATATCGTTATAACAGCCACGTCTGAGCAGAATGCAGCACAGATGTTTGAAGATTGGAACACCAGACTCGCCGATCATGGATTCAAAGTCAACATCAGCAAAACCAAAGCAATGAACACTGGTGAACCCATTCAATCCGCAACTACTGGACGATGGCCCTGTTCAGTTTGTAAAGCTGGTGTAGGTAACAATTCAATCAAGTGTAACCAGTGGTGTCACAAACGTTGTTCAAAAATAATTGGTACTTTATCTAAAGTGTCCAATTTTTTTGTCCTGCTTGCATCAATCCACAAAACAAATTCGAAATAGCAATGTTTTTGAAGCCATCAAGGTAGAGAAAGTTACATCGTTTCAATATCTAGGTGATGTTCTGGATTGTACTGGAACAGCTGCCGTTTGAGCACGCATACGTGCATCCTGAGATAAATGGCATCTCCTTGCCACTATATTGATGCGGCGTGACATTCCACTACCACTACGATCAAGACTTTATAAATCTGTGATACGTCCGGTGTTGTTATATGGTGCAGAAACATGGCCAATGACAACCAAACAGGAACATCAACA
>NW_008705269.1:370312-374851 GCF_000326865.2 Helobdella robusta
TGCGATAAAATTCAAATAAACCAACTAAAAAAGCCATGATGTAGAAACCACTAGAGGCAAGACGAAGAAGAAGACAACTACAAACAGGGATTGACTCCCTAGACAAAAATCTACAAGGGGTAGGATTGTCAAAATATAGAGTTATAAGGGAAAGATCCCGATCGACATTTGAAGAACTGGCTCAGGATAGAGATCGTTGGAGAGATGTCGTGATAAAATCAGATGCTGCACACAGCTGATGGATGATGATGGTGGTGATGATGATACAGTTACTCAAGTTTGATGTCAGTTAAAATATGACGTTGTTCTTTGTTAATGGCTATTACTCAATCATTTTTTTCGATATTCTTTCACACAACATCTTAATGTTTATAAACAACTTTTTCTTTTAGCTTTTTAAACTGTCTAATGTCAAAACGAATTACAATTCAACGCCATATATTTCAAAGATCATTTTTTCTTATGAAAGGATCACTTCAATAACCTGAGTTGCATTAAACCAATGTTACTAATAAATTAACAGTTAAATAAAAAAAAGAAATAGAAATTTAATGAAACCTACTTGAATCCAGTAAAAATGGACCAACAGTTATAAAGTCTGGTAATTCAAAAGTTTCTTCTTCAAGTTTATCAAATTTCATTAATTCGGCTGTGAATTCAGATATTTGCGGATCAGTTTTCATGAAATCCTGATTTTTAAAATTATCAAAGAAGGCGATATGTTATTACTTTATTAGATTCAATAATTGCAAAAATAACTTTAAAATGATAATTTTAATTATTTTAGCTTCAATTAGAAAATTAATTAACTCATTTTTATCATCATCAATATCATTGAACAAAATTTTGCTATAATCTCAAAATACATTCCTATGTCTATCAAACTAAAATAAAATAACCACTAATTAATCGCTGTTTTAAAAAATTCATGGAGGTATAAAAAATGATAGAAACCTATGATAACGTCAAGCAAAAAATTTAAATAAATTTGTAAAATATTTGTTTAAATAGAACAAACTAAAACCTCTAGAAAACTTTCTTTGGAACTATCCCACAAAAAACTGAATTCATTAAATCGAACAAGTTTCAAATATATTTGACTTGGCAAAGTGGACAACGAATTATTTAAAATGCTCAGCAGACTTTGAATTTCTTTGTTATCGCTAACCATGTTATAAAAAGTTTCTACAATTAATAAAAAATTAAAAATTATTAAAATGATAAAAATCAAGTGATATATATTTAATTTATTTTCAAACTTAAATATACTGACATGTAAAACGTGTATGTATTTTGAATGCACGTGTATTTATAGGTTTTAATTTACAAATGTGGTAGTTACAAAGATTTGAATAAAAAGGGGAAAAATTACTTGTAAAACTTTCAAAAATTACGCTACTAATAAAATTAAAACCGGATAATTTTGATTTTACAAAATTTGTTTAAATAGTACTATATATATTTTTGTTGCGTATCGTGTGTTCAATGTTCTATCGTTTGTATAATTAATCTTTTATTTTAAAACAAAAATTTTTGATACATAATTTGAGTTAACATTTTTGTACACATATGTTTTAGAATGTTTTTTCATGTATTATAAATTTTTTTGGCAAATATATATTTGTTTAAAAAATTCAATAACAGGCTCTTTAATGATTACTAAATACAGAATTAGCTTAACAATCAAGCTTTGTTAGACTCTCTGACATATCTGACACAATATTTTGTATCAGAAATGTCAGAAAATAAAGTGACTTTTTATTTTGTTAATATGTTAATAATAATATTGTCATTTTATATAGCGCCATGGCAAGCGACTGAGACTCATCATTGTTATTACAACAAACAAACGGTGCGTGAATCAACACGTCCCACACTTTTTCATGTTATAGGCGGAATCTTTTTGCATTCGAACCCGGACACTGCATCAACAATGCCAGGCACCTTAACCATTATACCATCGCGCCGCCCGACTTGACAAAAGCTTAAAGATTTAAACAATTATATTCCTAAGTCGATACGTGCTTTCTGTTGAAAATATATTTAAGTTGAAATGCTAACTTTGAAAATTTACAACAACAAATTTTTATATACAAACATTTTTTAGAAGTTTTAACATTTCTATATATGTGTGTTTTGGAATGTATTCAAATATTGTTACAAAATTATTTTTTAAATCAGTACGAGGCAGTTTTATTATTATTAAATATTAACAGAATTAAAATTTCTAAGTTGAAATAATAATTTTTAGAATCAAAGACTAATTTTTAACGAAAAATTCAAATTAAATCATGGTCGGCTAATTAGTCTATAGTCTAGACATTTATAACAATTTGAAACGTGTGGCCAAACCAACAAAACCATTCAAAAAACTTTAAAAAAACGTTTAAATAAGAAGAAATTGTGAAAAAGACATGTGATGGAGAGAATGAGGAACAAGTTTAAATAAAAGACAAAGTCTGACCATAAGGTTAAGGTATGGGCCTGCCTAGTAAATTTGACGGTCAATGTTTGTTAGACATTTTCATAATTCATTTTCACTGAAAACCTTTAATATTTCATGCTTTTAGAATCTCTATCTTTCTTTATTAAAACAAATTTAATAACTGTTTCAACGACCTGTTGCAAAAATGGGAATCCAGCACCATACATCCAATTCCTAAAACAAAACAGCCACCATCACCAATAGATTATCGCCTAATATCTATCACCCCCATACTTTTACGTATTCTAAAAAAATTAATTTCTAAGTCATTTATCTATCCATGTTTTAATCATCCGTCTATCAAATCACTATTACAAGATCAGTTCCCATTTCGCTCTACATGTTCATCCACATCTGCCATCATCTCTCTTACCTCTATAATAACATTTCTTCTTAAAAATAATAATCATGTTCATGCTTTTGCTCTTCATGTTCATGATTTTTCTAAAGCTCTTGACCTTTTAATCACTTTTCTCTTTCAAATAATTTAGCCTTTCCTTCTACCTGACAATATTTACAATATTACAACATTATATTTCTTTCTAATGGAGTCATTCAACTTCTTTTTAGCTCTACCTTTTCATCAACTTTACTTATTAATTCTAGTGTAGTTCAAGGTTCTGTCCTTGGACCATCAACCTTCTTCATCAATGCTTCTACGCTCAAAACTCTACATAGCTCTAAGCAAATCATCAATTACGTTGACGACACCTATCTTGTTATTCCATCATCTAACACAAACACCATCCAGCCAAATTCGACTCATTAACTACATGGTCGAAGCAATGCAATCTGTCATATAACCTCAATAAATCGTTCGAACTCATCATTCACAATAGTCGTAAGAATATAAGCATTATATCCTGAGCACCCGTCAATCACCCGCACAAATCAATTCAAAATACTAGGCATAGCATTTACCTCCACTCCTAATATAGCACCTCATATTAATTACATCATCACAAAAGGTTTTCAAACATTTCACGCACTCAAAACACTTTGCTCACATACCATCACTTTATTATATGTTCGACACTTTTCATGCTTAAACATTTTTTTCTCCGTTATCTATTTTTCGTTATCATTTTATTTTATACTATTGCGCTGCATGGTGTAACAGTTTCTGCGTTCGTCAAATTCTGATTTTTTTAAAAAATAAAAAAGAGTTGTCTTAAGTAATTTTTGAATGCACTTATTTAATATTTATTAAATAATCAATAAAATCAAACCGGGCTCATCCAACTGATCATCAACGTTTGTTTTAATGTTACTAAAATCATTTAGTGTTGAGTGCTTCATAGAGTTTTTACAAACATCTTCTTTAAAAGCCAAGCCAGGCCTAATTCTTGCTTTTAATCTATTTAATTAAAAAAACTGAAATGACTATATAAACGATCAAAAACTATTAAATTTACAAGTAGAATAAGGTAAATACTGAAACTAAAAGTGTTTTTAGCGTATACGCCAAAAACGCTTTTTTATTAATTCAAGCTTAAAATTTCAAACACAAAAACTTGTTATAATTCAAAAAGTCAAAATTACAACGTAAATACACTAAATTTCAACTTAAACATTCAAAAATTTATTCTTTACTCTTTATTCAAATTTAAAATTTTTTATATTTTTTAATTTTAGATTTATAAAAACCACCATGTTGTTTAGAGAAGCACGGTTTGTTTTTGGAGGGAAATGTTATATAAAATTATTTCTGAAGCTACAGTAACACCCCAAGCTTTAACCTGTTTTGCTGATGTCAAACACAATTCTGCTTTGTGACATCTGATAAAATATTAAATCACTGTTCAAAACAGCTGTTTCGTTTTTGGGAGTGCCATTTGGAATCAAATTTAGTCTTTCGACGACCACCATCAAGGTTTTTTTTATCATGCAGTTTGATAAGCTGTGTTTTTTGCAATTAATCTACATATAAAATTTGACTGTACCGAGGTTAGATGGTATTTGTTAGCCCTAAACAGAACCGTGTTAAAAAAATCCATTTTGTGCGAATAGAACTATTCAACAGAGTTTTTTGGGGAGACTTCTGGACTCTTGTT
>NW_008705269.1:374901-407260 GCF_000326865.2 Helobdella robusta
AAATCTTTCTGACCTATATCTATATTATGCCCTGCAAAATCTGACCTATATCTATATTATGCCCTGACAATGCAAAATCTTTCTGACCTATATCTATATTATGCCCTGCAGTAAAAGTATTTGAAAAATTCCTGTGGCCGATCATAAAAGACCACCTAATTCTGGTGGACCATCAACACGGCTTCCGTCCAAATTATTCGACAACTTCTGCACTCACCATGGTTACTACCAACATTGCAAATAGACCCCTGGACCCCTTCAAAACATCAAAATCGTGTCTTACGCCGATGATTTCACAATTTATATAACTAGTCCTAATGTGGACACTTTGACCCAGCAGCTTAATTGTTACCTACCAAAACTATACAATTTGTTCATTCAACAATAACCTTAGTATTTAATCTTAAAATATTGGGCTTAACTTTTGACACAACGCTGTCCTTTTCATATCGTCATAAGCTGGCAGCATCAAAAGCCTCAAAAAGAAACATTTTCAAAATTCTCAGTGTTGTTTCCTTTGGTCAAAACAAAAAACTCTTTTACTCTTTTAAAGACTTACAAAACAATCGGTCGCTCATAAATAAAATATGCATATCTTGATTTTAAATTCAAAACTGCATATGAAGGGAGGGTAACATTACAGTAAGCTATTTTTTTTCTTTTATATAAACGTTGATAGTCGTTGAATAAAGATTTTTATTATTTATTATGTTTTTTTATATAAACAAAAACCTTCTAGTCATCCAGGGCATAATTTTTTCTTGATTCCAAAGTTGGACGGATTTGAAGATATCAAGCATATTTTCATTACCTACTACTATACACTCTTGAAGTTGTTCAACACTAGGGTCTAATATCTTCAAAATTAGATTTTGTCAACAACAAAAATAATTAAAAATAAAATGCAAAAAGTTTTATACTATAATACTGGCATCAAGTACTAGCATAGATGTGATTAGAGGTGTATTTTGTTCTTTAGATTCATTGATTTTTCTGAAAAGGTAAGAGTTTTGTAAACAATTTTGCATCTATGTTTTGAAATCCATTTTTTATTAAAAATTAAAATGACAACACTTCTAAAACTGCACCAAGTAACGAGTTAAATAGGTCTGAATATCAAAGAATTTAATCGTTAGTGGATCATAGTCAGAAAAAAGTGAAATTTTCGATGCAACTAAATTTTTCATCGCAAACTTAAATTTTTTCCTCCATCTTGCATATAAATAACAAAAGTGTTTTTGAAAAAGTAAATGGACTAGAACTGTTTTAATAATATACCCATTCAGGTATCTTAGTCCCGGTTAAACGATGTGGCAAACTCATTAGTCAACTTACCAGGCTCCAATTTTATAGGAAAAAATCGTTTACATAAAATTGGACGCTGTGTCGGAGTTTTTATACAAAATTCAATACCAATCGTAGATGATACAATAAAAAAATTAGTGCAGATTCATTAGACTCCATATCAATTGAAGTTTTTTCATGTGGAAACAAATCCATAAAATTGAATCCATTTACCGTCTACCTAAATGTGACATAGACGTCTTCATTCTGCAATTTGAAAAGCTGTTAATCAACTCCGGCCAACTCTCTCACATAAAATGTTACTTCAACATCAACATACAGCCTTAGAATCGATTTAAAAGATATCAAGTATCATCACCAGAGATAAAAAACAAAATGTTGTTAGATTACATTAAAAAAGAAAAAAATTATTGAGATCAGAGTGAGAAAAGGATTTTGATGTAGATCTGTTGATTAATTCTATCATTTTACAATGAAATCAGAGATAAAGAACCAAAGGAGCTCAACAAACAAACACACTAAACTAAGGTAAAAAATGTAAAAGATCTGGTTAGCCAGTTGTATAAAAAATTTATGAATAAATTTGTAATCAATATAGAGGCAAGGAGATGCCATTTATTTCAGGCTGCAGGTATGCGTGCTCGAACGGCAGCTTCAGCTGTTCCACTACAATCCAGAACATTCCCTAGATATTAAAACGATGTGACTTTTTCTACCTTAATGGCTTCAAAAACATTGCTATTTCGAATTTGTTGTTGTGGATTGATACAAACAGGACAGACAAAATTGGACACTTTAGAAAAAGTACTAATTATTTTTTAACAACGTTTGTGACACCACTGGTTACACTGCTGACGCCTGATTGAATTGTTACCTACACAAGCTTTACAAACTGAACAGGGCCATCATCCTGTAGCTGTGGATTGGTTGGGTTCATCAGTGTTCAATGCTTTGGTTTTGCTGATGTTGACTTTGAATCTATGATCGGCGAGTCTGGTGTTCCAATCTTCAAACATCTGTGCTGCATTCTGCTCAGACGTGGCTGTTAAAACGATATCATCAGCATATAATAGATTCCAAATGTCACCAGTGCGTATCGGTTTTGTGATTTCTTCCATCAAAGTTATAAATAACAGTGGACTGAGTATCGAGCCTTGGTGAACTCCTACGCCAATGTCAAATGCATCTGAGTTTCCAACCGTTGGGCTGACGAGAGTCTTAGTATTCGTATACATTTCCATCACAAGTCGAACAAGATATTTTGGAATTAGTTGTCAACGTAGACTCCATTTGCTTGTTTCACAGGGAACTCGATCAAATGCTTTTTCAAGGTTTACAAAAATGTGCGATAATTGTTGATGCTATGCAAGGTACTTCTCTTGCTAAAAAATGAATTAAATGAAAAATCCAATAAAACTCAAAAAAACTTGACGTTTAAAATTCTTATGTAGAGAAGAGCACAAATAATAGTTGAAACACAATAAAAAAAACTGGACCAAATAAATGCTATCGAATTAACAGAAATAAAAATGAAAGATGCGAACTGCAATGGAGACAGAAAAAGATATTCGTGAGTATGAAAAAAGTATGTGGGAGTGTTGGTGACAAACAGATTGACTTTTTTGGAAGCAGTAAAAAGAAAGAAGGAATCACATCCAAATAAAAAATTTTGAACACATGGCGTAAAGAATTCTAATAGCCTTTAAAAGAGATAAACGGCAAAACAGTCAAGAAAAGAAATTCTTTTAATACACAGCAGCATAAAGAACAAACTAGAGTAGCTTCAGAAAATAAAGGGACTCCTATCAAATATTTCTCTTGTGATAGATAATTTTTAAAAAGGCTGAAATGTAAATTTTATAGCTTAGCCCAAGACTATGACTTGGAAAGAAGAAACATGGAAGATTCCAAAAAATTACAAAATTACAAAAACAAAGAGATAGCGAAAACTTTCACACAGCAACTTGCAGCCGCGTCTCGAGATTAGCGGTTGGGAAACTGAGTGGTTTCAGATAGTAACAGGATTGAGTGTTATTCGCCGACATTCTTTAAAAACGGCATAACATGAGCCAAATTGTCAGGGTATGGGTTGTGCGATTATTTGTCTAGCATGAACTCTTGATGAATTACATTAATTAAAAGTAACTGACCAAAAAACAAACTTAAATTATAAATAAATTAAAACATAGCAAAAAAACATGATTTTTACCCAAGCTGGAATATGGCTTGAAATTGAGAAGATCGTATAGTTAACCACATTGATCATTTAGGCAACAAATCAAACGCAGAGAAATCAGAAAAAGAATTGAAAAAATAATGGTTTTAGCAGAATTAGCATTTAAAAAGACTGCGCAAAAAATCTTCAAAAGACACAACAGTCTGATAATGAAATTAAAAGTTCTGATCACGTGTTATTTTGATTCTCCAGTATGGTGCTGAATCATTAAGTGGTATTTGATTTGAAAGATGGTGAAGGTTTGTAAAGAAATTGTGATTTACATTTATTGATAATGTTGTTGTTGTCTTCAAGGGTACATCTGAAAACTAAAATTATTGATTTTTTGTACAAATGAGTGTAACAAACATTCATAATACTCTTATTAAATGTTTTTTGATATAAGAATTTAAAAAAATTATAAGAAAAGAATTATCAAAATATAAACATACAGTCGCTTTCTAATCGTGTCAGCAGTTGATTTAGTTGATTTGAACAAACAATCTGTAAATTTTATGTTAAATGACATATAGAAATCTTTTAATTTGTCCGCAAAAACATTCAGTTCGTTTTCGATAGAATCCAAAGATATAGGTTCGACACCGTGAAGAGGTTCATTACTCACTGAAAAGGGATAATTATGAAAATTAAAAGTAATTTTTTATATTATAATTAGCAGTAATCTTGAATTTGAATACTTTTACGATAGATATAGATAAACAACAGTTTTAAACAATAGACAACCAGGCCTTCCAAAAAATATTTGTTTATATTTAAAAGCTTAATGGAGTTATAAAATTTATTAAAGTAAAACAAACTTATTGTATAAAAATAGCCATCAGATATTTTGTACAGCGACGGAAACTAAAAGCATTGTAGGTTAATAGAAATAGATCACGAAATGAATTGAAAAAGCTTTTATGACAAATAGTCATTTTAAATTTTACAAAATTCATTTGTCGAACATTTATAAAGGATGTTGACCATATGATACCATTTTTATTACATTATCATTTATAGAATAAATTTTACATAAACAAGAACGCATAAACATCACAAAGGTTTCATTAAACTTTGTTGAAAAAAGTAAAAAACCTGTAAATCATTTACTTAATGTTAATAAAAGTTGAAAAAGCATTCTTTTGGGAGTAACTCGTCTTCAAATTTTATATAAAGTTTGTCTTTCTTGAATACTTGGCGCACGCTCTATTTTCCATTCTATATAATAAATCAGACGAACTTCTGACTGAACACGTCTGTCCTGATTCTTATCTGTTTTTCCAATAAGGTTGTTATAATGTTTAACAGATAATTAAAGATTTGATAACATGCATTCCTTTCGAGTCATGTCGAATTTTCGTTGTTTCAGTTCTTTAAGCAATAAGAAAAAGTCGTAGTCCTTTCTTGAATTTGACGGAACGCTCCGCTACCTTTAACACCGAAATCAGAATAAGCTCCTCCGCACTGACTTCTCCAAAACTGTTTCCAATGATGATGTTAGGATTTAATATAGCTTTAGCTGATTCGGTCAGGTACATTTTTTCGCTCCTCAAGTTTGCTGCCTAATTTTATTTCTGTTCTGTTCTCGATTGTCGCGTTTTACAACAACCCTTCAAATGCCAAGTCTCTCATACGAATTATTAGGTTGACTCTCACAAAAATAAGTGCTGTTCCTCCAGTGGTTGTTCGTACTATTGCTGTTTGTTGATCCAATATTTTTTATAATATTTTTTTATATTTTTTATGTATTTAAATAAAATCGATAATTAATTCAATTTGTATTGAACATGAGTTAATTTATTTGATTATTGGCAAGTCGGAAATTTTTAACGGTCCAGAGTCGGGCCGAAGGGCCGAGTTACTCCAATACTAGAAAATGTTATTAATTTAAAAAAAATTTTATTATTTTTTTCTAAAAATTTTTTCTGATTGCATTTTTTAAGGATGAATATGTGTAGCAATAACACTGAAAATTAATGCAAATAATGTAAATAAAATTACCTTTTTCAGTAAATTTGAAACATAAAAACAAAGTAATTTTACTAAAAAACATTTACATTGACGGATTTTAAGTGATTTTTTTTATAGTGATTTTTATTTAGAGTTTTATAATGTGAAATTATAATGCAAAAGTTAAAAAATTTTTATCCGGATTCGGAGTCGGATTTTTTTGAGGGGTCAGAGTCGGATTCAAAATTTTTTGAGGAGCTGAAGTCGTATATTTTTCTCCGACACTCTGGGTAGAAGTGGCATGTTTTAAGCTGTTACTACACAATGGCCTGATTCGAATGCTATCTGTCTGAAACTCAAAGACTATCGTAAGCCATTCGTGAAAGATGCGTGCGTGTGCATACCAAAAAATTTATCGGCAGTTGAAAAAATTTCATCCAACTACGACACACTGGAACTTAGCAACTTTTCAAATTATTTTACAAAAATTTTACATTTTGAAGCAAATTTTGCCAATGTTTGTTTAAAATGAACAATAATTATGTGCTTCGTCATTTGCGTTAAACATTGTTGTTAGGCACGATTTACATAAATACAATTAGTAGTAAAAATTATGGGAATGTTAAAGTTTCTATAAAGTTTGTATAAAAATTTTTGTTCATGCTAATTTGTAACCAAAAATTAGTCTGTAATGTTAACAATAAATCGTTACTGATTTAAAACAAAGCACTTAAATTTTGAAAAAAAAATTTGTTCTCACCAATACACAATTACAAAAACTTATTATTTACCACTATCACTAATGGACAAGTCGCAGATGCAATTTTATTTAGATATAATAGCTTTTTTTAATGTCATGCATATGTTTTTGAACAACACTACTTAAAGGAATCCGGTCGAAATTTGGCCATATTTCTAAATCTGTCCCAAAAATTGCGCCGCATTTCAGATTTGTGTCGGTTATTTTTTTAAATTGTCACACCTAAGTTTGGATTTATATTCTTTTGTGCCTATCTCTACTTGTTTGCCTTTATTTGTTTCTACGCATGTGCGTACATGTACATTTATTTGTGAGAATGTATTAAAAGTAAGTATATTTTAATGTATACTTACTTAAAAAATTTATAAAAATAATACTAATAAACTTTTTGAATATTGCTAAATCAGGCAAAATCTTTACAGAAAAAACCCAAATATCAAAAAGATGGAGAGAATACTGCGAAGAGCTGTACTCAGATAAAACGACAGCAAAGATTAATGAAAAGTTAGTAGACTATCCAATTTATAACGAGCCTCCATCACTGAAGTCTGAAATTGGCTCGGGCGTGGCATGGCGTAAAGCCGCAGATTCGGACGATGTGTCTGCAGAATTATTCAAAGCTGGAGGTAAGACGGTACTTAATAAGATACACAGGATGTGTTTAGAGGTGTGGAGCACAAAAAAGTGGCCAGTGGATTGGACACAATTAGTGTTTTTAAAAATTTAAAAAAAGGTAGAAGTAGTAACTTCAAAATAGTCCCCGGTCAAGACAAATGTGTATTTTTTGCCTATTCAATATCTTGGCGGAAATGGTAATGAGAGAAACTCTGGCTGGTTTTGAAGGAAGAATAAACGTAGAAAGATGAAAAATAACAAACTTGAAATATGCAGATGACATAATACTTTTGACCACTAAAAAAGAATTACAGAACTTGGTCAACAGAGTAGAAACAGCCCACACCAAATACAGCCTAATAATTAATGATGATAAAACTAAAGTGATTCACATAAACGGAATCAAATTGAAAATTAGAACCAATGGAGTTTGGTTGAAATCAGTGCTGGGCATTACGGACAAAGCTAAATGCACCAAAGATATCAGAGGAAGGATTGGCAAAGCACAAGGGGTTTGCATGCTACACACGTTGGTATGACCAGTAGCAATTTATGGTTCGGAAGGTTGAATATTGAAAAAAGAAAATGAAAGAAAAATTGAAGCATTTGTAATAAAAGGTTTTAAAAACATAACTGAGGGGGGTATCATGGAAAGGCAGAAAAACAATTGAATGGTTTCTAAAACTGGAGTACAACGAAAATTACTGTTGTCAAAATTTTTGAAAAGAGAAAATTAAGCTACATTTGGTCACATCTTCAAGAAACACCAATGCATGGAAAAAAATATAACATAAGGAACGCTGTCCGGATCAAAGCAAAGAGGAATGCAAAAAGAAGATTGATCGATGACATAAAGAATCGGAAGAGTTGCTGAGGAAGACGCAGGACGGAGTTAACTGGAGAAAATATGTTCATGATGCAGCCTATCTTGAATCAAGGATGGTTAAAGACAAAACAACATATTAATCAATGAGCATAATGTCAAGCGAAAAAATTACGATTACAATCATCTGATTGATACGATTATCCTCATTATATCTTAACTACTTTTAAATTATATCAAACGTTAGTAAAGAAGACATCAAGCTGTGGTTAAGAAAATTGTTTTTCGAAATATGTTACAATGTATAACCACAAATGTTCAAATCAGGCTTTTTTATATACGTACGTTATAATGTACATTTGTTTTCATATATATACTGTAACTATTATATGTATTTCATATTAACAGAAATCGATAGAGTTATCAATTCATTTATTGAGCATAAGTTAATTTGTTCAATTATTGATAAGAAAGTAATATAACGAAGTTTTATGCGTTAGCTCAGCCAATAGAAGTGCTAATTCTTGCAATATTATTACGTAATAGTATGGTTTGAATGCTGTCTATCCGAAACTCAGACTATCATACGCCATTCGTATATGACGCGGTGCTTGCGTGTGCCGTGCATACAACAAACGTGTGTATGTCGTATGGTGTAGATAGTACAGTTTTTGTGACACAAATGTTAAACTCTAAATATAGAATTATATGCAAGCAGTTTTGCATATGCCATAGCTCTGGAATAAATCAAAACAAATAAAAAATTTTATGTAACAATATTTAAAGAAATCTAGAAAGAGATTTTAAGCCAAACTGTAATAGACTAAAAATAATTAATTTATTTACTTAATAAGTTTTAGATAGGGAAATATTATTGCTAAGTTTAAGGTGGGTATGACTAGTATAAGCAAGCTAATAAAGCCATAGTCACAAGTTATAGCATAAAATGTAACAGATGCACAAATTTAGCTTCGGTTCTATTCTGTAAATCTGGCTGAAACGGGTTACAGTCAAATTTGAAAAAATCAGATAATTTGGTACAGTGTTACCACGTTTTCACTAATTACACTTGATTGTTTTCAAGTTTGCTTGTTTATAAACCTTACAATAAAATTTTTGATAAGTTTTTAATTATTCTTATAACTGAATTCCTTTTAGTCTCTTCAGCCACATGTCATTTCTACATATACTATGGATAAAATTAAAATTTGATAATAATCTATCCCCAGTTTTTTTTATAAAGAACTTATACATTCAAAGCTAAGAATTATTAATATTTAGTCTAAAACTGAAAAATGTTATTATCATTTTTTTTAGTATTTATTATTGCAGCTCTGACATACGCAGAACCACTTACAATGTTACAGATATATTATCTGTATATTTTTTATTATGTTCTTTTTTTTCTTCATCTATTGATTTGAAGCAGCCATCTTCGCCACAAAGTATGTTAATCCTTTTCACACAACGTACACATGTATTTTATATGCACGCGCATATACGCTGAGTATATGATAGCCGTTGAGATGTTCGACTCAGCGAGTATTCGAACCACTGAGCCATCTCGCCGGCCAACATGCGACAACTTACGTCGTCTACCCATTTACCGACCTCGACAGGATGGACGGCTGGGTTAGCCGGGGGTCGGCTACCCGGATGAACCTGTAGAAACTGCAGGATTCGAATAGGGTCGTGGGAGCGGTAGATGGACACGCTAACCACTCGGCCACGAGACCCCAATTATACCATATATATATATATATATATATATATATATATATATATATATATATATATATATATATAATTTTTATTAGATCTTGTTTCATTTTTTAAAATTAGTTTCATCGTTTTTAAGCTTATTTAAAATTTTCCCATTTGATAACAAAGTCTAATTAAGAAAACAATAACTTTCTAAAATTACGACAAAAATTTCGAAAAAAAAGTTGCAGAAAAAAAGGTATGCAATACTTTCTAATTTCATTCTCTCTTTATCTTCTTCCACTTGTAAACATTTATATATCATATTAAGCGCTCTTTCAACAATTTGATTAGTAATATTAGATATTGTTTGTTGAACATTCATACTAGCAAGAGATAATTTAGCAGCTTTTAACTTTGTCTGTCGTTCCATCTCTTCCATGTATTGCGATAAAGTCCATCCCTGATATGAAAATACAACGTTTATCATGTGCTAAAACATTTTTAAAAAGTAACTATTTGCCTGAACAATATCGATATCAAATAATAAACTTGTAGCTATGTTGTCAAGAACATTGTCAATACGTCTCTCTTTAAGAATGACAATTTTATCAATGAAAAGCTCTAAATCATCCAACTCATTTATCATCCATTTGCAATAACCCGACAACCCCGCTGAAGTCCATGTTAATGAGCGAACTCCGTAGCCTAAGGTATATGTAACCTGTATTTATAATATATATATATATATATATATATATATATATTGTATATTAAATATATATATTTATTTATTTATATATTTATTTATTCATTCAAATCATTCCTAAACAATTCTCAGAGTATAATATACATAACATATGAAAAATTAGTTTAAAGTGTGTATCATAATAATACATATATATTTTTAATATATATATATATATAGAAAAATAAGGATAAAATTTTAGAATCTTATGAAAAATTCGTATCCATAGGTATTGCAAATCATGTATAATAAATTTATTAAGCAATTATTTTAAAGAACTGCGTTATATGTAAGTTATACAAAATTAGCTATTCTCAAAGTAAACGTTAATGTACCTATGTAATGCAAAAACTACACGAATAAATGAATTTTTAACAAGAAAAGAATTATAACAGAAACTGATAAAACTCATGTGTTACCAAAAAACCGTTACAAAAAAAAACAAATAATAAAATCATTCAATCAATCTTCGTTTTGCGTCCAGAGTCCCGGTTTCCCGAGGTAGGACGTAAAAAATAATAATAATAAATAATAAATAATTATAAAATATTAAATAATAATAAAAATAATAAAATAATTATTTACATAATTAATCTAATATATCAAGTCGAAATAGTAAACGCATTTTATGTAAATTATAAATAACTATACATTTTTATAAATAAACCACCAACTCTGTTGAAACTAGTAACAAAGAGATCATTAAAAGCTTCTGGAGGTTTTTTTCTTATTGATTTACTTCGATTCAAAATTACCTTAATAAAATTGAAACATGTCAATTGTGAACATTCTAAAACCATTTCTAAAATTACTTGTAATAAATATTTATGTCTTTTAACTTCATGTTCAGAAAACAAAAGTAATTTGGCTTTGTAAGGTACGGGAAGATTTAATTTGATCATACTGTTGGCCTCTTCAAACACTTGCAACACGACTGGATCTAAGTTAATGTGCATTTTTTCAGAATCTTCATCTTTAGCTAATGGAGAAACTTGAAGAGCTAAAATTAAAAATGTGCATGGGTTAAACGATTTAGGAATTTTTTAAGCAAAACTCTTTTATCTCTTTTTAATTTAAAATGAGAAAAATTTGTAAGTATAAATGATTTTATGTTTTTTAATGAATATTTATAATTATTACTTAATATAATACAATTATTCTATGAATTTTTTGATATTTAGGCGTTCGTCTATATTGAGATCCATTCAAACAACATTGAAAACATGGTTTGCATTTTTGTCGAATAAAAATAGGCAAACTATCTCCATCAAATTCAACTTCCCAACCACCACCCGTACCGCCATCCTCGTCTTCTTTATTTAAAAATGATGCAACCGGCGAGTCTTTGAATCAAATATTTCTTGCTGTCGGCTGTTCGTTTTATAAAATAAGAAAAATAAACTGAAACAAAAAAGATCGTACGTGAAGAAAAAAGTTTGCAATGCTGTAGAAGATGTTACGCAAAAAATCAGCCAGGCTGATTAAAAAGGATAAAAATATTTTTTAAACACCAAAAAAGTTTTGAATTGTAAACATTGTGATGGATTCAAAAATATTATGAAATAATTAAAAGTACAATTTTTTTCAAGCGACTATCGTCAAAGACAATAAATTTTAATTTTGGTTCTAACATCATGGACCCTGTTAAAAACGGCTTCATTTTTTCATGTTCCAAACATCTTGTTATTAAAAATAGAAATTTGGAAAAAAATCAGGCATTTCATCACTACCACATAAAAAAAGTAAAAACTATTGACGAGCACACAAAACAAACTGTAACTTATTTCTACAATCAACAAGGTAAGTCTGTTGCCCTGAAAAGAAAGATTTCGGCACTGTTACAGAAGGTCAGCAAAAGTGTACCATTAAAATAAAATTTAACTTGCATATATCAAAAAAATTTATTTTGAATTCGTTAAACTAAAAATTTAGTTTTTCAACTTTTTCAAACTCCGTCCATCATGGTGTATAACTTTTTCCTCGTCTGAAGCACATCGGGTGTGTATCTGTGAATATCATCAAAATAACAAACTCCAAAAAAATGAGCTTTTGAATCTTTGCTGGAATAATTAGCGTGCAATATTAGAATGTATGTTACACAGGTGTGAAAAATGCCCTGGAAAAATGAGTGTCAAAACTAAGAACATTATTTAAAGAAGCTGAAATTTCATTTGAAAACATAATCAAATTTTATCAATGGTTCCATGATAATAATTGTAGTTTATTGATTTCCGTTGGCAGTTTCATTAAAAGATTTTTACAAAAACTTAGTGAATTGTCGTGGCATTATTACATAAGCAAAGAATAATCGAAATATCTTGGTGATTCAAATGAAAATTTGAAAAATTCAGAGTGCATTCCTTTGATAAATTTCGCTAAAAATTATTCAGTGATAATACAAGATGCAATCCAGAGTTGACATTGGAGGAACATGTAAGTTACTCTTCACCCAATCGTTCTTTATTACTGAGATGATGAAAACTTGTCTGTCAAAAGTGTTTGCATGGTTAGTGACTGTCTTAATCACAATGTTTCCGCAGTTTGTTTTTTAAAAGTATTTAACTAATTATATAAAATTAGTATGATTATCACACTTTTTTTGTTATTATATATATATAATTATAAAATTAGGGTTGACACTGTTGTAAATACAATTGTTAAGAAATGTCCCATCACTGTTGATTTTGTCGAGGTGCCTATTAATTTTTTTGTAATGGTGCCTATTAATTTTTTAAAGTAATTGTTATTAACTAAGAATTGTTTGATACGAGGAAGCTCGGTTTTTATGGAAAATGTCTTGGGGACAAAAGAGCCCAAAAGACCATTGAGTGTTTTTGCTAGTTGATAGGTGGGTGTGAGGCATTGAAAAATAATAGGTTTTAGTGGATTTTTTGGTTTGAGGGCTTTGATGTTTAAACTTTTTTTATATATTTAAAAAATTTATGTTGATATATTTATATATATATATTATTTATTACTGTATTTATTAAACACCATTTTAATATGCAACCAACTTTATTTATTAATGTTTGATATTTATTCAGTCATTTATTGTGTTAACTACGTTTAACAGATATGTTATGACAATAATTTCTAATTTGTTTTACATCAGTTTCATTGATCATTATGTTTAATTTTCAGCATTAATTTTACCAATTTTAATTTAATAAATTATATATCTTAATTTATTTCACTCATATTAATTAACAATTAACATTATTCATAGTATTTCACTTTTACTTCGAAGATGGCAATCAGCCAAAACAGCGCGCTGTAAGACATCAAAAATTAATGGATTTAAGAATGAATTAAAAAATAATTTATATATTATAGTCTTAGGCATGACATAAAACTGCATCTAAGCTGCCTTGCGTGCTTTTGAGCAAAAGGCTAGGCCCACCGTTTATCACTGACGGTTGTCGTCAGGATGGGTGTCCGGATGTAAAGATTTTTCCCAAATTATTCAATGCCAACACAGAAAAACAACGGACCTTAAGTGGTCAAGGGATGCTAAAAATCCCTGGGAAGTATATAAAAGCGAAGGGATGTTGCAGAAAAATTCAGAATTGCCCCTCTTTGGTACTTAGACATGGAACGGTCAATGTTGAATCACTGACTGGCCGCAGCATGGAAATCGCAGAAATGTTCGAACGTAAAAAAATTGACATCTGCTGCCCTCAGAAAACCCGATAGAAATCGAATGGTGTCTAACAACTCAGACAATGAAAAATATAAACTATTCTGGAATGGTCAAAAGACGCCCAAAAATGGTGATGGAATTTTTGTCAAAGAACCGCTAGCCTAGAAGTATTGGATACTAAAAAGATTAACTCACGTTTCATGTGGATCAAGCTTCGCATAGAAAAGCAAACAATGATTATTTTTTCTGTTTACGCACCACAGACAGGCGAATCAGAAGAGATGAAAAATGACTTCTGGGCTGCGTTCTCTCACACCATCTCAACAAAACCAAACTCTGAAACAATCCTGATTGGAGGCGATCTCAATGGCTATGTTGAAGAGAAAACAGATGGTTTTGACAACGTACATGGCGGTTTTGGGTATGGAGAACGGAATGAAGATGGCAACCGTATCCTTGAGTTTGCTGAAAGTCACGAGTAGTGTTTACTGAACACATATTTTAGAAAGAAGCTGGAATATCTCTTAACATACAAAATTGGACCATCAGCCACGCAAATTAATTTCTTCGCTGTCAAGCAACAACACCGAAGGCTATTCAAAAATGTCAAAGTTATACCTGGCGAATCATGTGTTGCCCAACATAGACTTCTTGTGACAGACCTGGTTGTCGAACTGTCACAACATAAGTCTAAACAAATGCCTCGGAAAATCAAAGCGTGGAAGCTGAAAAGCAATATTTTATCAAGAAAAATTTCAACAGATTGTCGCCACACAGTTAGACCACTAATCGCTAGCCAATACAGATAAGAGTACATACATAACCGTTTTGATAAACGCTGCAACTACAGTTTGTGGGAAAACTGGTACAAAACGTCAGCATGAACGGGACACTTGGTGATGGAATGACGGTGTACAAAATGCAATAGCTGAAAAGAAAGTTGCATACAAGCAATGGCAAAAATCAAAGTCTGTTGATGACCATAAAATTTACCGTGAGAACAACTATGCAAGAGGTCAAGTTGCACTAGCTCGGACAGATCAGTGCAGGGAGTGGCTCACTAAAAACAAAGGTGAACAAATGAAATCTCTGTATCGTATAGCAAAGCAAGCAAAGCGTACGAAAAAAGACATAGTTGGCGCTTCATGTACCAAAAATGACAAAAATGAGATGGTTCTTGAAAAAGATGAGATCAAGCTACAATCAATCAATCAGTCTTCGTTTTGCGTCCAGAGTCCCGGTTCCCAAAGGTAGGACGTTGTTTTCTTTGTCATCAACTTTTTGTGCCAAATTAGACGATCAGTTGTTGATACAACAATTCATTTAAATTTAGAGCTTTCATGTCTTGCTCGATTGTTTGTGACCAGGACTTCTTTGGACAGCCTTTGGGACGTGTGCCAGGTACATCAAAATCTGCAAAAAAAGTTATGGCACTGTTTACACTTCGTTTGACATGACCAAACCACCGCAGACGGTGTTGCCGGCATTCGTCCTTTATATCATCTAAACCAGCACGACGCAGGATCTCGGTAGATTTGATGTGGTCTTTCAGACTAATTCGTTGCATCTATGGGAGCATTTTCATATTGGTTCGGGAAATTGTTGTTCCCGTTTGGTTGTCATTGGCCATGTTTCTGCGCTATATAACAACACCAGACGTACCACAGATTTATAAAGTCTTGATCGTAGTCACGCCGCATCAATATAGAGGCAAGAAGATGCCATTTATTCCAGGCTGCACGTATGCGTGCCCGAGCGGCAGCTTCAGCTGTTCCAGTACAATCCAGAACATTTCCTAGATATTGAAACGATGTGACTTTCTCTACCTTAATGGCTTCTAAAACAGTGCTATTTTGAATTTGTTGTTGTAGATTGATGCAAGCAGGACAAACAAAATTGGACACTTTAGATAAAGTACCAATTATTTTTGAACAACGTTTGTGACACCACTGGTTACACTGCTGACACTTGATTGAATTGTTACCTACACCAGCTTTACAAACTGAACATGGCCATCATCCAGTAGCTGTGGTTCATTGCTTTGGTTTTGCTGATGTTGTCCACAACAACAAACTCAAAACATTAATGTTTTTGAAGCCATTAAGGTAGAGAAAGTCACATCATTTCAATATCTAGGGGATGTTCTGGATTCTTTATTTCAAGAACGATTTTTATTACAACAAATGTATGTAAAAATTACAATTAATAAACAAATAAGTTGAATTTATTTCGTGATTTCAGGAATGAATTGAACTCACCGTTATGTAAAGATTCAATTGATTTAACCCAAGCGTCGTGATATACCAGTTCAAATTCAACCAAAACTTGTTGCATAATATTGTAATTGTAAACAATTTTATGCGCCATTTTCTCATTCATAACATTCGAGTAGGCCATAAAGTGATGTATAGGATTTTCCAACTTTTTACTGAGAACTCTGGCCCAACTAATTTTACCAACTACCGGTGAGGCGTTATTATGAACAGGAGGATCTAGGTAATTTGCTAAGTACACCTAAAATATAGTACATCTTATAAAGAAATTATTTAATTTTTATTATAAATTCTATTCATAAACACTGAAAAACTCGTTAATCCTCATTGCAATCTAATGTTAAAAATTGCACTTGACAATTTGTTTTTGTACGGCACCATTCCTGAAAAAATTCAGAAACGCTAGTTTTGCAGTGGACTGTTAAATAAATAAATTTTTAAACGTTTCGTGAACAATTGTTTAATTTTTTTTAGTTCTGCGGGTAGAACATTCCAAATTTGAGCTGACGATATATAAAAGTTTCTCTTATTAATCTTACTAATTAAAATTTGATAAACTAATTATTTTTGTAATTTTGAAAATTAGTTATAAATAACCCGATATTTTGAAAAAAAATATAAAATACTGACCCAAAATAAACTACTTCAATTTCATTTAAGTTGCAAATAAAAATTATTTCCATTTGATTGCCAAATGAAGGTGAATTTCGCGTAACCCTTTATTTCTTACTATTAATAATTACAAAAATACTACTAAATAATGATTGATAAATATTACCTGCTTGATATCTTCAATTTCTTTTCCGTATTGTTTAAATAAAACTTGAAATTTAGTAGTACAATCAAGCTTTGGAATGTTTAACTGTTGAAATCTTTCAAGATATTTTAGAGCCGGAAGTGTAGCTTTTATTTTAGATAAGCCATTATTCATAAAAGTGTAAAGAGAAAGCTAAAATTGAAAAATAATTAAACCATTTTAAATTAATTTCAAAATAATTATATGTAAATTACCTCTAAATCAGAAAGGACTTTGTTAAAATCATCAAAATCGTTATGAAAATCGAGTTTCCTTAATTCTAATACATCATATTGTTTCGATTTTATATTATTGAAAAGATTCTGAAACTTAATCGATATGGGATCAATGCCATCTATTAGGCAAGATTTTAAAATATCATATGTTTCCATAGAGTTTAAAACAAACAGTATCTGAAATATAATTTTATTGTTAAGTTTCAGTTGTATTACAATTATAAAACAAGTTAACCATTACTTTTACTCAAATCGAAAATATCAAAAATCGATAAGCGATTTATCACTAATCGGTTTCAGTTTGCTACATACATTCATTGAATTTTGCAAATTGAGGTACCCTTCTATTTTCTATACCATATTCTCCCATGAAATTATTATAATGATTAATTTTGGCATTCAAATCTTCGACAAAATTGATTTTTTAAATTTTTATTTCAACATCTATATACAATTTTTGTTGTCGGGGCGTGAGCAATTTATTTTAACATAGGTATTTGTTAGGTTTAAAACCTGGCATTCATATTCTTTCATTCATTTTCAAACATTCTATTTATGTCTTTCTTGCTTCATCTTCAAGTATTATTTTGATTTTTTGCATCTGAACATTAATATGTTGATATGCGGAAAAATGCATCGTATTATAATTCGGTATCTATATTATTATTTAGATAAATAGTTATTTATCAGGCTCCTTGCTCGCCAGCAGATTACTCATTTCATCGTTTTGTTCGTTGTTCAAACTCGTTGTTTCAAAATCTGTATATTTTCCTTCCTGCCAACCAGATCATATCTCAATAATATTGCCATTTGTGCAGCGCTCTATAGCGTCAAAGGCGACATAAACTTAAACTTCAAATATTAACAATAAATGCAGGGAATAAAATTTTCCATTGACAATACGAAAGTGAATCAGTAAACATTATTTAATTAGTTAATTTAATTAAATATAAAAACAATAAGTTTTAAAAGCAATTAAATTATAATAGAAAGAAGGATTTTTTAATTTTTATAATTTGAAATCATAAATAAATGATAGAAAATTATTAAAGTTTTAAAAACATATGAACCTTGTCTAATCTTCTACAAAAGGCTTCAAATTTTCCGAAAATACATTGTTCAGAAAAATCAAAATGGATACCTGTCATGGATAAATAAATAATAATCAATTTAGTGGATATTGAATGTGTCTTATCAAAATAATTTTTAGTAAACATACAAAACTTAAGACTCACATTAAATAAAAAAATAAAAATAATGACAAATAAAAACATTTTTTGTTTCTGGATAGAAAGCATGATTTTTTAGTTTTTTTAAATTTAATGCAAATGAAAAATAACTGTGGTCTTCAAAAATATTTAGATTTCGCGAATAGAACAAAGTATGAAATTGTAAGGTTTGTCCTAAGCATAACGTTAAAAGCTGTGGTGACGCAGTAAATGCATTGTAACACATTGTAAAAGTCACTTAAATGTGTGATTATGGCCCTTTAAATTACTTCCATTATTCACTGGCCTATGCTTAAATGCAAAAATCTCTAAAGCTCAATTCTACTTAATATTTATTAGGGCCTTTAAATGATATATTTAAAAAAATGGTCCAAAAAGAAGAAGTTCAATGAGTTTTGTGCGGAATGGCGACTTACTTTTTATGAAAAAAGCCACAAAAACATTATAAAAGTAATTAATGTGTAGCACCTTAATGTCATTTTTAATATCACAATCAATCAAAAAATTTAAAAAGTCTTGTCTTGTTTATATATTTTCCCGTCTTAAATGTAAAAAAATATTTAAAAAAAGTTTTCATCAATTCCTAAATAATGACCTATACAACAAAGTAAAAAAAGCAAAAAGAACTCTTTAAAATTATTTGATGATTGTTACTTTTATGTATTTAAAAACCATTTTAAAGTAATTTCCAGCTAAAAAACATGTTGTAAAATTGTCGCAAGCAAGGTTTTAAATAATTTTTAATCAATTTTATTAAAATATTTTGGATCAATTTTGAGTGTGTGTGTTATCGTGGGCAATAATGAAATACGCAACAAAAAGCTTCTTACAAACATACATGAGAATAATAAACTTCAACTTCAAACTACAAATTTCAATCATACTGAAGAATAATTTTATAAAACTGTCACTTGCACGTGTGTGTAATAAGTTGAAATTGGTTCAAAAAAATTTAAAACAAATTGCATACAAACGTAAGATGCTTATAGAAATAGCAAAAAATCAAATTAAAAGCATTTTTTTACACTAACAAATGTTGGTAAAATATATATATCACCTCCAGGTACTCGAGCCATTTTATCTTTTGTGTATTTATAAGCTTCTCTGAACGCATCTTTTAAATTCACGCAATCAGCTATCTTACAAATTACTTCTTTTCGAGACTGTTCCCAAACTCTTTCCCGGCCGTGATTCGTTAAATGTACTTTGCAGGCTATTAACATCTGATTAGTTATCTAAAATTTAAAAATAAAATTAACATTTAGTTTTGTTTAAGTTAAAATAATCCAAAAACACAAGAGCTTTAATAAAATTTCCAAACGATTTTAAAACTTAACTATCTAAATATATAATTTTTGCCAATGATATTCGTTTGTTTAAAACGGTGTAGTCGGTAAGTATAATATATATATATATATATATATATATATATATATATATATATATATATATATATATTAAGGTGAGTCGAAATGTAAAAAATATTAAGTTGGAGATCCTGTACATGTCTAAAAAGTTGCTTTTTGATGTACTCGTTTGAAAAAACCTCACTTTTTATTTTATGGACAGTGTCTACAGGTCCCAACTCTGACTAGAAAGACTACATAAATACCCAATGTTAGTGTAATGTATTGCAATGTATTACAAATTAAAAAGAATGTAAACTGTAACGAATCAATGTTAAACAGCAACAATACAAAATTGTTTAACCTAACTGTTAATAAAATCCTTCTTGCTGTCTATTTTTGGTATCTCTAATCTGGATTTCTTACTCTGTAACACCATGCCATGACGGGACTTTCTCCCATAAACTTTACAGCTGGCAGCGCTAACGTCTTTAATTGTTCTCTCTACTGCCTGTGAATGACATGGAACATCGGGCAGTAGTATTGGATGTGTGTAAGTAAGTTGATCATTTGAAAGGTGTGATAGCATCGGAAGAGATAGCATTACTCTGGTCTCAGTCAATCATGTTAATGAACGATGTCGCAGCCAGATTTAATGTTATATCCTTCTTATCAAAGACGCGAACCGGTATGTTACTATTAGTCTGCTTCTCTCTTGCTCTTATTATTTGTGCTACTGAAAAACGACGAATTTCCATATCACTATCACTAACTGCAGCTAAGAGAATGTTTTCAGCATGCGCAAAGTAGCAGTTATTTTTGAGAACAGGACGAACCACAGCCTGATCTAAGGCATCAAGTTCCCGAAACAACTGAACTAAGTAAAAGAAGTTTTTAGCACCATTTCGGCAAGAAGAATTTGATTTAATTTTGAACCAAGAGGGTCCGTAAAAGTTCAAAATGAAATGCGTTACTCTTCTGAGAGGTTCAGATGCCACTTCTCTAGACATGTAGAGACGCAAAATCCTGTTGGCTTTCGTTAACCATCGAGCATGACTTATATTTCCAGGTAAACTCTTCTCGAGGAAATCAATATCTGTAGAAGCCTGACGTCCACGCTGTACTGCTAGACATGCTTTTCAAAAACTACAGTTAGTCTGTGCTAAGATCCTTCTTGACAGCTTCATCACAATCAGTCACCTTACCAGTAATTGGCAAATAATTAACGACAGGCAATTCATTTGGATCATATTCTAGAGCTGAGCTAATTGTACCTGTCGATGTGGTTGGTCCTGTAGTTCGAGCAAAATCCACGCCTGCCAAAAACCTTCTAAATTGCAGCTCGTTACAGTGTGGAAGGCATACCAACCACTGTAATGGTCTACCTAAATTCTCCTCCAGTTAAATGAAGTGATTTATCTACAGTCTAGACTATAGCCTACTCTAGTATACATCTATATTAGCCTACTTGAATTTTACTATTGATCTATTATTGCAAAGAAGAAAATAAAATTACAAAATAATACATTAGATATTTTGCTTGTTTCTAAAAAATCCAGCACATGGTTTGTTGTTAATGTTGGTGACGTCACATGCAAATAACGTTATAAAATTTACTCCATTTCTTTTTTAGCACTTGTAGTTAGGTGCTAAGCCATTTGCCAATGCATTTTAGTCAATGATTTATAGTTGGTACGTATTTAGATTGTACCAAGGAAATGGTTAAAATACACCAAATAAGGTGAGACTTTAATCAAAAGTTGGGACCCCTAAACGTTTCATAAAAAATCTTTAAATATTATTTTCATACTGTACTGATGCCAAGACAACTTTTTGTTCATGTACAGGAAAGATAAAAAAATTCGACCCACCCTAATATAATTATATATATATAATATATATATATATATATATATATATATATATATAGTTTGGAACGAGGCCTTCGTTGATGCATATTTCATTAAATTTGTATGCCCACTATGCGTTCAAAAAATTTTTGATAAGCACTTCAACACCACGTAGTTTTTTGAATTCGTATTTATTTAAATCATCCATGAAATTTGTCAGCTGACAGCGCTGTTTCGGCTATTTAGCCATCATCGGAGCTGTGAATAATATTAAAATATTAAAATCATTAAAATGAGATAAATTAGGAAGATATAAAATAATATTAAGATGAAATTAAATTATATATTGAATGTTGATAACAATAGTTTAATAATGTAACGTACCTATAAAATATGGTTAAACATAAAATTGAAAAATAGTAACAAAATTATTTTGTTGTTGTTTGGTGATAGGGTAAGTGATAGTTGGGATCTGACTAATATTTAGGAGAAGGAAATTATTCTCCTGGTGGGGCTTTATGTTTTCGTATAAATAGCCCGGTGAGTATTCGCCAGTAAGTGTATAAATAGGGTCTTCAGGGTTATTGTTATTAATTTTCTAATTATTTTGTTGATTTTAATTCTGATTTAGGGTCTTTTTTATTTTTTTTTTAAATTTTGTGCGGTGGTTTGAGATTTCACCCAACTTGGCGTAATATTCATTCTTGTCCAGCATTACAAATAGGTTGGACTTGTTCGCTCGTCGAACAACAATGTCTTCATTCTCTTTTAGCTGCTCTGCAGCTTCTCAGCTCATCCGTCTTTGCTTTGAAAATTTCCTTGATGCTTTTTGGCTTCAGCTTAAAGCTCGATGGCTATGGAAAAATTTATGTGTACTTTTCAATTTTATTCAGCATCAGAGATATCAGTTTGTTTATCTCTAGTTTTTTCTATCTTGTTCGGTTTTTTCATAAAGTGATAATTAATTCCCAAGTTGAAAAACTCTTTTTGCTTCTCAGTGAGAGTGTGATGGCTTAAGTTGACAAATTTCTTTTCTAGTATGTTGTTATTGCCTTGTTTACTCAGTGATGTTAGTTTTTTATGTACTTGCAATTTGATTGATTGTTGGAATTGTGGAATTGATTGTTGGAATGATGTAATGAATTCTTTTAGTGCTTAGTTAATGTTTGTTCGTTGGCTGAGCAGCGATTGCACAGTCTATTTTGTTCAGTTATTTATGAGGTTATTTGATTAACTAGAGTATTATTAGCTTCTAACTCACGAGAAAGATGCAAAAATCGTTTTTGACTTTCTTGCTCGAGAGTTAAGTTACCTCAGTTGGCCGTAGATATTTTTGTAAAGGCTGGAAGGAGGCCATAATTGATGCAATATTTGATCAAATTTACCGAAAGTTTACTTTTGTGAAAGTTTACGATTGTTTTTTAATATTTATTAACAGTCAAGTTTATGATGTTGCAAATATATTAGTGATGGTTCGATGTCAAAATATCAATTCGATTTCGATTATTGAAATTATATCGAAATCGGAACGAACTTTCGATAATCGTACCATCCCTGAAATATATATTGGCGGCGGAATTATCAAATAAAAACAAAATACTGTATGTAAAGTGTGTCAGAAATGAGAAAGTAGTTTTTTGAATCACGATTTGCTAATTTTTGCTTAAACTTGAAAAAATGCCACTTGAATTCGTGTATAGTGAAAAAGGAAAAAGAAAATTAATTGACTCAGGTCACTTGTTCGTAAAAGATGCGGCTATGGAAGAAAAAACTTTCTGGAAATGTGATCAATATCAAAATGTTGTATGTCGGGCACGTTTGCATACTCGTAATGACGAAATTGTAGAGAGAGTCGGTGAACATAACCACGCAGGAAATGCTGCTCGGGTCGAAGTTATTAAGACTGTGAATCAAATGAAAAATGATGCTAGAGAAACGCAGGATGTTCCTCAACGAATTATCACCAATTCTTTTATTGGCCTTTCACGGGCGGCATCTGGCCAAATGCAAAATATTTCCACACTTAAAAAGACTATTCGAAATACCAGGCGTCTTGCTGATCATGCACCATCGAATCTAAATTCTTTGATGAACTTAGTCCTCCCTAATGACTATCAAATTACACACAATGATGGTCAATTACTTATGTTTGATAGTAACGATGGTCCTAACCGAATTCTCATTTTTTCAACTCAGCGTAATATGCAGCTTCGTTCATACTCTGAAAATTGGTACGCTGATGGAACTTTCAAAATTTGCTCCACTTGTTTCATCAATTTAACACTCTTCATGGAATCTGCAACGATCGCGTTATTCCTGCTGTTTTTGTTTTATTGCCATCGAAAACGGAAGAAACATACAATCGGCTATTCCAACAGCTTATAAATTTGTAACCCAATTTAGCTCCAACCTCAATTACAACTAAATTTGAAACAGCCACTATTAACGCTTTTAATAATGAATTTCCCGAATCACAACAAAAAGGATGCTTTTTCCATTTTGGTCAATGCCTGTGGCGAAACGTTCAAGCAAATGGCCTTCAACATAGGTTCAACACATCTCAAATAAATCCCGTTTTTTCAAAAATTTGAAATCTTTTGTATAAAAAGCAAGTTAATTGTTCTCATGTTTATCAATATGCATTTTATAATTTTATTATTAATATTATAATTATTAATTATGCGCTTTTTCTTAAAAGTATGAAAATGATCCGGAATTCGCCCTCAAAATACGAATGATTTTGTCGTTAACTTTTGTTCACCCAAATGACATTATAGAAAGTTTTGAACAACTTATCGGAGGATATCTCTTCAATATCTAGAGATTGTTCTGGATTGTACTGGAACAGCTGAAGCTGCCGTTCGAGCACGCATACGTGCAGCCCGGAATAAATGGCATCTCCTTGCCTCTATATTGATGCGGTGTGACATCCCACTACCACTACGATCAAGACTTTATAAATCTGTGATACATCCGGTGTTGTTATATGGTGCAGAAACATAGCCAAGAACAACCAAACTGGAACAACAACTTCAACGAACCGACATGAAAATGCTCCGATGGAAGCAACGAATTAGTCTGAAAGACCACATCAAATCTACTGAAATTCTGCTTCGTGCAGGTTTAGATGATATAAAGGACGAATGCCGGCAATACCGTCTGCGGTGGTTTGGTCATGTCAAACGAAGTGGAAACAGTGCCATAACTTTTCTTGCAGATGTTGAAGTACCAGGCACACGTCCCAAAGGTCGTCCAAAAAAGTCCTGGTCACAAACAATCGAACAAGACATGAAAGCTCTAAATTTAAATGAATTGTTGTATCAACAACTGATCGTCTAATTTGGCGCAAAAATTTATGGCAAAGAAAACAACTTCCTACCTCGGGAAACTGGGTCTCTGGACGCTAAACGAAAATTGATTGATTGATAGAAGTGCAAGAAAAGATAATAGTTCTTGTCCCATCGTTGACCGCAGATAAATTTTTATGAATTTCAGTTTTGAAAAAAATCGTTTACCTTCACAACTTGTTCCAAAAATTGACAGATAAATTCGAAAAGCAATATTAATATTTGGAAAACTTGTAACCAGCTTATTCTCTATTTAGGCCTTTAACATTTCGGTAACAGATTTTGTGTCGACGAACATTCTGGAAAACAAAAGAAACTCATCAGCAAATGCCTCTTCCAAATCTGATGAATATATCTTAATTAATTCTTAATTTTAATGAGCTGTTTGTATCTATGACTTTAACATTGTTATTTATTATCTTTTTTATTATTTTTTCATCCGTTTTTTATGATGAGAACATACTACTTTTATAATAAATTTTGATGTTTTTTATATTGTTGTTATTGTCACTTGTATTTTCATTGTTAAATCGTTGTTCTTTGCGGTGAATTATTTTCTTTACTTGTGATAATCTGTATCCATTATTAATTTGGAGATTGGTTACACGTTGGAGTTCTTTTTCGCTATCTATCCAAGAAACGTCAGAATGATTTACGATCAACCGTTAAAAAAATCGAAAAGTTAAATTGGAAATTAACCAACGCCGAACATGCTGTAATTTTTATCAAAAATTGCATTTATATATATATATATAAACTAGCATTGGAAATAGTAACAAAGAAGAATATGATGCTATCGATAAAGAAACGGAGACCAAAGAAGATGACCAGCCAATAAAGAAACCTGACACCTAATTTCCATCTAAGTTCATTTTGACATAGTCAATTTCCATCTAAGTTCATTTTGACAAAGTCAATATTTCCCTATATAAACATCAAAAAGCACTGATGATGATTCATTCGGAATCGAAATATGGCCTTATAGCAGCTTATTTGCGGAAAATAAGTTTATTTTGAATTTTTATAAACTTTTATAAACGTTCACCAAAAAACTTTAGTGAAAAAATTTGAAAAAACGAACTACAAACATATTAACGCCAAACATTCGGTAGAATTTATAAAATATTGTAAATATATATATATATATATATATATATATATATATGTGTGTGTGTGTGTGTATGTGTGTGTGTGTGTGTGTGTGTGTGTGTGTGTGTGTGTGTGTGTTGGTAATAGACCATAATTTTTACAATATTCTATAAATTCTAGAATTTGAAGAATATTGTAAATATATATATATATATATATATAATTTGGCATGAGGTTCTCAGATAAATATGTTCAGTTGAAGGTTACACCCCATTTTGCAAAATTGGGTGTAAACTTCAACCAATTTTAATGACATTTATATATATATATATATATATATAATATATTTTGTTTACTAATTTCAATGAACCTTTGCGTTTTTATTTCGTTACTTTTATTTTATTTTAATATATTAAAAAATACAACTAATTAACTATTAATAGAATTTATTTAAAATATATTGCACTGATGATGACTTTACGTCGAAATAGATCTATATGCATAATTTTAATAATAATATAAAAAATAAACGATTATAAAAATGGGATCTTGCTTGATTAATTTTAACAATTAAAATCATAATGGATTATAAAATGGATTTCAACATTTTGAATAGACTTAATTGTAAAGAACTAGTTCAAAATATTAGAAAATCAACCATAAAACTTGTTAATGCTGAATCGTCGGTGGATTTTTTGAACAACTGTATAGAACTTGGTCTTCTTCCTAATTTTACCAAACTAACCTCGACCAGCCGATCAAGCTTAACTACCGACCAAGAACGTGAGCAACGCCTACTACATCTTAATCGGTAGTTAGATAATAAACGACATATTGTGAACGATATTACAACTAATTTAAACAATTTGAATCACAATTTTAACAACCTACAAATAACCAATGATGATAAAATACCTATTGAAACATGGTTACAACAAACAGCAACTTCACAACGACACCGCGTCAAACTTCGTACCAACAATAAACTTATAAACCTTTTAAAAGCAAGCAACAACGAGGATAATAACCGTTTCATCAACCTTAGTACCCATAATCTAACTCAACAACAAATAGATTTTCTAAACTTGGGCCTAAATTGCCACTACATCAACAAACCGCGAAATATTGACAAACAGATAGAGGTAGATAAACTAATGGAAAATATTTTACAGTTACAACAAAAACACAAAATAATTGTCAACCTATCAATTGCTATACATCTTCAATCCGAATCGAAAAAACAACGTGGTGTGTTTAACAGCAAAATTTTAACAAACAGCATGAAAGTAGCTGCTAAAGAGATTAGAAATAATAAAGATATAATAGTTCGTCGTGCTGATAAATCCTCAATGTACGTCATTTTAAATAAAACAGACTATCTTGATAAATTAAGTAGTCTTGTCAATGATGTTTCAAAATTCCAAGCGATGGATTCTGACCCCACCCCTAAATTAAAAACCGATCTTAATAATATTATTCGAAAAATAAATAAGTAACTACCTGATGATGAAAAACTATCAATACTTATAGGAGAATACAAACCTGGTTATTTGTATGGAAACGTCAAAACACACAAACCTAACAATCCTCTAAGACCCATAATCAGTCAGATACCTACCGTCACTTATCCAATCGCCAAATTTTTAAACAAAATTCTTACTCCGTACATACGTGATGACTACAACGTCAAATCATCTAAAGAATTTATCCAAATTTTAAACAACAACAATTCATCTGACTACATTGCCTCTCTTGATGTTGAATCGTTGTTCACCAATGTGCCAGTCAAAGAAACTATTGACATTATCATCAAAACTGTTTATTCCTCACATATGACTCCATTAAAAATTCCTAAAAATCTATTAAAAAATATGTTAAAAATATGTACAATGCAGGCACCATCCTTCAGTCCTACAGGCCAATTGTATCAACAGATCGATGGAATAGCCATGGGATCGCCACTGGGTGTCCTATTTGCCAATTTTTATGTAGGATATTTAGAAAGCGAAACTTTCAAAAAACATCCGGAACTTAAACCACATATCTATATACGTTACGTAGACGACATTTTTATCTCATATAGCAATCCAGACTATGTTCAACAACTCTTAATGATCTTCAACCAGTCAAAAATTAATTTCACAATAGAACACGAAGCCAATAGATCTCTACCATTCCTTGATGTTCTTGTTAAACATGACAACCATAATTTTACAACTTCTGTTTACATAAAAAATACCAATAAAGGCATCTGCTTAAATGGAATAAGTGAGTGCACTGAAGATTATAAAATCAGCACAATTAGATCATTCATCAATCGCGCATTTACACACTCGACAACAGTTGAACATGCTCAATCGGAAATCAAACGTGTCACTAAATTACTTGTTAACAATAACTACGACCTAAATCAGATTGAAAAAGTCATTATTCAGGTTAACAATAAATTCAATAACAATAACAACAACAATAACAACAATGATAGAAACAACAACATCAACGGCATCTGTAATAACCCTGAAAATAATAGCAACGAAAATAACAATGTCGACACCCATAACAACAACACTAATAATGACAATAATAACAACAAAAAGAAGGATATTATACTGTACTACCGTAATTTCATGTCTTCCTCTTATAAAATCGATGAATTGATAATGAAGAATATAATAAAAAATAATATAATTCCTACAGATCCTAATGATAAAATCAAACTAAGGATTTTTTATAAAAACACTAAAACATCAAACCTCATCTTAATAAATAATTGCACACCACGTGTTGAATCACAACTGAAACGTAGCCATGTCATATATAAATTTTCCTGTCCAGTTGACGATTGTATGCGTCTAAAATCATCATATATCGGCATGACTACCACGGATTTATCACGGAGATTGACGATGCATAAGAGAGAAGGTGCCATTAAAACCCATCTCCTTGACAAACACAACACAACAATCACCAGAGGTATACTAAATGACAACACAACCATCATCTATAGTACCCAACAATATCAAAATCTTAAACTCGCTGAAGCCATTCTAATAGAAATGCAAAAACCTACATTGAACAACCAATAACAAATTAAAGCAACTCTCCCTACGCATAGATTAATTAACAACGTCAACATTGTTGCCAATAATTTTAACGTCATCGATAATAATAATAATAATAATAATAATGATAACGATAACGATAATAACAATAATAACAATAATAACAATAATAATAATAATAATAATAATAATGATAATAATAAAAATAATAATAATAATTAATAATAATAATAATAATAATAGAAACGATATTCTAATTAATTTCGCGCTTCAAATTTGTGATGTTGTTGGTTGCCATCTTGACAACGGCCACGTAGCATGAACAATCGTATAATTTCAAATATTTTGTTTACTAATTTCAATGAACCTTTGCGTTTTTATTTCGTTACTTTTATTTTATTTTAATATATTAAAAAATACAACTAATTAACTATTAATAGAATTTATTTAAAATATATTGCACTGATGATGACTTTACGTCGAAATAGATCTATATGCATAATTTTAATAATAATATAAAAAATAAACGATTATAAAAATGGGATCTTGCTTGATTAATTTTAACAATTAAAATCATAATCGATTATAAAATGGATTTCAACATTTTGAATAGACTTAATTGTAAAGAACTAGTTCAAAATATTAGAAAATCAACCATAAAACTTGTTAATGCTGAATCGTCGGTGGATTTTTTGAACAACTGTATAGAACTTGGTCTTCTTCCTAATTTTACCAAACTAACCTCGACCAGCCGATCAAGCTTAACTACCGACCAAGAACGTGAGCAACGCCTACTACATCTTAATCGGTAGTTAGATAATAAACGACATATTGTGAACGATATTACAACTAATTTAAACAATTTGAATCACAATTTTAACAACCTACAAATAACCAATGATGATAAAATACCTATTGAAACATGGTTACAACAAACAGCAACTTCACAACGACACCGCGTCAAACTTCGTACCAACAATAAACTTATAAACCTTTTAAAAGCAAGCAACAACGAGGATAATAACCGTTTCATCAACCTTAGTACCCATAATCTAACTCAACAACAAATAGATTTTCTAAACTTGGGCCTAAATTGCCACTACATCAACAAACCGCGAAATATTGACAAACAGATAGAGGTAGATAAACTAATGGAAAATATTTTACAGTTACAACAAAAACACAAAATAATTGTCAACCTATCAATTGCTATACATCTTCAATCCGAATCGAAAAAACAACGTGGTGTGTTTAACAGCAAAATTTTAACAAACAGCATGAAAGTAGCTGCTAAAGAGATTAGAAATAATAAAGATATAATAGTTCGTCGTGCTGATAAATCCTCAATGTACGTCATTTTAAATAAAACAGACTATCTTGATAAATTAAGTAGTCTTGTCAATGATGTTTCAAAATTCCAAGCGATGGATTCTGACCCCACCCCTAAATTAAAAACCGATCTTAATAATATTATTCGAAAAATAAATAAGTAACTACCTGATGATGAAAAACTATCAATACTTATAGGAGAATACAAACCTGGTTATTTGTATGGAAACGTCAAAACACACAAACCTAACAATCCTCTAAGACCCATAATCAGTCAGATACCTACCGTCACTTATCCAATCGCCAAATTTTTAAACAAAATTCTTACTCCGTACATACGTGATGACTACAACGTCAAATCATCTAAAGAATTTATCCAAATTTTAAACAACAACAATTCATCTGACTACATTGCCTCTCTTGATGTTGAATCGTTGTTCACCAATGTGCCAGTCAAAGAAACTATTGACATTATCATCAAAACTGTTTATTCCTCACATATGACTCCATTAAAAATTCCTAAAAATCTATTAAAAAATATGTTAAAAATATGTACAATGCAGGCACCATCCTTCAGTCCTACAGGCCAATTGTATCAACAGATCGATGGAATAGCCATGGGATCGCCACTGGGTGTCCTATTTGCCAATTTTTATGTAGGATATTTAGAAAGCGAAACTTTCAAAAAACATCCGGAACTTAAACCACATATCTATATACGTTACGTAGACGACATTTTTATCTCATATAGCAATCCAGACTATGTTCAACAACTCTTAATGATCTTCAACCAGTCAAAAATTAATTTCACAATAGAACACGAAGCCAATAGATCTCTACCATTCCTTGATGTTCTTGTTAAACATGACAACCATAATTTTACAACTTCTGTTTACATAAAAAATACCAATAAAGGCATCTGCTTAAATGGAATAAGTGAGTGCACTGAAGATTATAAAATCAGCACAATTAGATCATTCATCAATCGCGCATTTACACACTCGACAACAGTTGAACATGCTCAATCGGAAATCAAACGTGTCACTAAATTACTTGTTAACAATAACTACGACCTAAATCAGATTGAAAAAGTCATTATTCAGGTTAACAATAAATTCAATAACAATAACAACAACAATAACAACAATGATAGAAACAACAACATCAACGGCATCTGTAATAACCCTGAAAATAATAGCAACGAAAATAACAATGTCGACACCCATAACAACAACACTAATAATGACAATAATAACAACAAAAAGAAGGATATTATACTGTACTACCGTAATTTCATGTCTTCCTCTTATAAAATCGATGAATTGATAATGAAGAATATAATAAAAAATAATATAATTCCTACAGATCCTAATGATAAAATCAAACTAAGGATTTTTTATAAAAACACTAAAACATCAAACCTCATCTTAATAAATAATTGCACACCACGTGTTGAATCACAACTGAAACGTAGCCATGTCATATATAAATTTTCCTGTCCAGTTGACGATTGTATGCGTCTAAAATCATCATATATCGGCATGACTACCACGGATTTATCACGGAGATTGACGATGCATAAGAGAGAAGGTGCCATTAAAACCCATCTCCTTGACAAACACAACACAACAATCACCAGAGGTATACTAAATGACAACACAACCATCATCTATAGTACCCAACAATATCAAAATCTTAAACTCGCTGAAGCCATTCTAATAGAAATGCAAAAACCTACATTGAACAACCAATAACAAATTAAAGCAACTCTCCCTACGCATAGATTAATTAACAACGTCAACATTGTTGCCAATAATTTTAACGTCATCGATAATAATAATAATAATAATAATAATACTTTTAATAACAATGATGACGACGACAACAACAATACAAACAACGATAGCAACAACAACAGCAACAATAAAAAGAACAACAACTACAACAACAACAATAATAATGGTAATGATGATGATGATGATGATAATAATAATAATAATAATAATAATAATAATAATAATAATAATAATAATAATAATAATGAT
>NW_008705269.1:407310-421898 GCF_000326865.2 Helobdella robusta
GTTTCGCGCTTCAAATTTGTGATGTTGTTGGTTGCCATCTTGACAACGGCCACGTAGCATGAACAATCGTATAATTTCAAATATTTTGTTTACTAATTTCAATGAACCTTTGCGTTTTTATTTCGTTACTTTTATTTTATTTTAATATATTAAAAAATACAACTAATTAACTATTAATAGAATTTATTTAAAATATATTGCACTGATGATGACTTTACGTCGAAATAGATCTATATGCATAATTTTAATAATAATATAAAAAATAAACGATTATAAAAATGGGATCTTGCTTGATTAATTTTAACAATTAAAATCATAAACGATTATAAAATGGATTTCAACATTTTGAATAGACTTAATTGTAAAGAACTAGTTCAAAATATTAGAAAATCAACCATAAAACTTGTTAATGCTGAATCGTCGGTGGATTTTTTGAACAACTATATATATATATATATATATATATATATATCAATCAATCTTCGTTTAGCGTCCAGAAACCCAGTTCTCCCGAGGTAGGACGTTGTTTTCTTTGCTATCAATTTGTTGTGCCAAATTAGACGATCAGTTGTATCAAATTCATTTAAATTTAGAGCTTTCATGTCTTGCTCGATTGTTTGCGACCAGGACTTCTTTGGACGGCCTTTGGGACGTGTGCCAGGTACTTAAACATCTGCAAGAAAAGTTATGGCACTGTTTCTACTTCGTTTGACATGACCAAACCACCGCAGACGGTGTTGCCGGCATTCGGCCTTTATATCAAATAAACCGGCACGACGCGTTGTCATTGGCCATGTTTCTGCTCCATATAACAACACCGGACGTTTCACAGATTTATAAAATTTTGATCGTAGTGGTAGTGGGATGTCACGCCGCATCAATATAGAGGCTAGGAGATGCCAGGCTGCACGTATGCGTGCTCGAACGGCAACTTCAGCTCTTCCAGTACAATCTAGAACATCCCCTAGGTATTGAAACTTGCCGTGACTTCCTCCACCTTAACAATGGCGGATCCAGAGGGGGATCGCCCCCACTTTGAACTGAGGTTTGATATTTTATGAAATAAATAACAAAAAGCCAAACACTTCAACTTCTTGATTTTTTTTAAATTGAAAAACATTCTTAAAAACATTGTTCTGTTATATACATGAAATATTTACAAGACAAATGTCGTTTTTCTACATTTTTTTCGGCCAAACCTTGTTATAATGTCTTCAATATCTAATTCAATATCGCGATGAATGTTCATTAAGGCTAATCCCGTTAGTCTTTCCTCATTCATTTTGGAGCGCATCCACGTTTTTAACCGCCTCAGGGTAGAAAATGAACGTTTTGCCGTTGCTATTGAAACAGGCATGGTGCACAATATTGACAACAGGCTGTGAATTGTCGGATAGAGATTGGAATTGCACAATGCGAGAGCTTCAATGGCCGTTTTGGGCTGTGAATTCATCTTTACCCAGTACTGCGTCCAGAGCATTTCTTCATTGCGTACAAATTCAATGGCCGTGTTGTCATCATACGAGGTCAAATTTGTTATTAAACTTTTATATTTCGTAACAGCTTGGTCAATTAAAAACCATGTTTTATTCTGTTCTGCCTTACCACTTATTCCGAGGAAAACTGAAGGTATCAAACGACTCAAATCCATTATAGCTATTTGGATTGTTCCAAATTTTGATTTCATGTCTGTTATCATACTATCTAGCATGGGAATAAATATAGCAATCCTGAAATATTCTTCTAATGAGTTACTTTTAATATTTGCACGATTTACTTGTCTTTCTATACATCTTGGCATTTTTAATTCAATATTCAGTTCCTCTGCAACTTTAGAAACTCTCGTAAAGATATCATGAAATATTTGCTCAACATTTTCTCTTCTAGATTGAAGATTATCTATGACTCTATTAGCATGTTGAGCTGCCTCGACCAAATCTAAATTTTCTGTTTGTAAAACTTTGCTTAGTGGCTTAGTTAGAATTAATGGATCGGCAATTGAGTACAAAGCTATTAAAAATTCAGAATCAGTTAAAGCCGATAACAACGTCTTTGCTTTGGATGATGTTTCTCTGTCATGCCAATTAGCAATATTTTCTAAAGAAGCTAGAACATATTGCAGGGACTGTCTAAAACTGATAATCGAATCATGGCGTTCAACCCAACGTGTCTCACATAAAGGCATGACATTTTGTCTCAAATTTTGACTTTCATTTTTAAACATTATTCTTTGCACTAATTTTCTTTTGGCCGATGCGCGAAAAAAGGAAGCCGTTTGCTTAATAGTGCCCATTGCATTTCTTATGGCTTGTACATCGGATGTTTTAGATAAACTCAAGTTCAGTCCATGGTTAGTACAAACACAATGAATACATGATGTAGCTTTTTTTGATATTTCTGCAGCTGCACCACATGACTGATATGTCATGACAGAACATCCATCTGTTCCACAACCAACACAATGCTGTGGATCTAAAGTTAGCGCTTTTAGTAAACGTAACACTGAGCCAGCTAACATTTTTCCGGTTAATTTTGGTTCCGATTCTATATCTTTGTATGCATCCTCTAGAGAATCCACAAATGCAACAAAATCTTCTCTAACCTGGCCGTTGTAAACATATCGTAAGCTCAAAGACAATTGCTCAATACCATATATGTCAGTTGTTTCATCAAATAAAACTGAATAAAATTTGGCTGCTTTAACTCTCTGTACAATAGTATCTGTAATAATATCGCCAATTGTGGTTATGATTTCATTTTGAATCGTTTTGCTTATGTATGTCGCATTTGATTTAGATGATTTTAAATGTTCTTCAAGAACATGGTCTTCAGCATCGACCCTAAACTGAAGTAGTTCTCTGAAATTACCCTCATTTCTAACTGGACCGGTACCATATACCCCTTCATTAAGCATGTCATTGTCCAAATTTTCCTCATCTTCATCATCATCATTATCAGCATCGCCTGCATCATTAGTACTTATATTAAGTTTTCCGTGATCTCGATGTCCTCGTAGAGGAATATTTTGTTTTCCCAAAAAAATAATAGATTTAATTATGGGCTTCAATCTTTCTCTGTTTTCCTTCATTTGCTGATATCTTGCGGAATAGAGTTGATTAACAACTTCAAATGATGGATTTTGGTATGATTTGACAAAATCATTGCCCCTCTGAACTGACTCTTTGTGATACCTGTATTGTTCATGACAGCTGAGATCACCATCTTTGCCTAATAATTTTGCAAATGATGTAAGTGGTTTCTTTACTAATTTTTGCAATGGCGTTTGATGACTAATACCGCCGGTGTCAGCCATTAGAGCACAATACCTGCAAAATAAACCTTGTTCCACATGCGAGTATGTACACATGCATTAAATGTTTCCAAGTGACTTTTCAAAATGTACCGTTTTTCATTTTTACCATTTTTAATATGATTTGAATACGGAAATTTGTAGCCAAATTCTGGTTTCCATGGATTTTGTAGAAGTTCAAATTTTATATCATCATTAATTGTTTTATTACTGCTGCCCACATACAGTCCAATATCATTATTATGTACAAAATCCATTTGTTGATAGACTTTTCATTATTCTTTATCTTGTTATCTTCGTCATTATCGTGCAAAGCTACTTGCTCAAATGATTCATCATTTTTAACAATCACTTTTTCATTATGATTATCGGAACTATCGCTTTCATGTAGTTCTAAAAAAATAAACTAAATTTAACTTAACTCTGAACACTTATTTAACAATTTCTATGCTAATAGTGAACAAATTCATATCGTATGGTGATCTAACCTGGTGGATGTGCCCTTTTAGTTCGCTTCACAAAACGATCCATATATATTTAAATTAATCTGCTAAAAAAAACTGAAAATATGATTATGAATTATGATACTTATACAGTACTATTACTAGCGCAACTCAAATTTGAATTTTTAAAATGAAAATCAGACGGAAGAAGCGTTCAAAAAATTTTCAAGTGTATTTTGCCGCGTGGGTGCGTTCATAATTTCCCTTTGATCATTTGTAATAAAAATTATAAATAAATCAAAGTAAACATAAAACATTATATTATTCAATTAATTTACATTCTAAAATTTATAATCAAAAATGGATATATTCAACATTACAAAATATTTATTTAAAAATTTTCGCCCCCCCCAGTCAAACTTCCTGGATCCGCCCTTGCACCTTAATGGCTTCAAAAACATTGCTATTTTGAATTTGTTAATGTGGAATGATGCAAACAGTACAAACAAAATTAGACACTTTAGATTAGTTACCAACCAACCTCTTTCTAAAAAATGTGTTCAGTAAACAAAAAACCATCTGTTTTTTCTCCAACGTGGCCATTGAGATCGTCTCCAATCAGAATTGTTTCAGATTTTGGTATTGTTGAGATTTAGTATTGTTTCATTGTCATTCGCCTGTCTGTGGTGTGTATGCATAAAACATAGTCATTGTTTGCTTTTCTATGCGAAGCTTGATCCACATGAGCCGTGAATTAATACTTTTAATATCCAGTACTTCTTGGGCTAGCGGTTCTTTGACAAAATTCCAACACGATTTTTGGCAGTCTTTTGACCATTCCAGAATAGTTTATATTTTTCATTGTCTGAGTTGTTATGACAGACACCATTCGATTTCCATCGGGTCTCCTGAATGCAGCAGATGTCAATCCTTCTACGCTCGAGCATTTCTGCGATTTCCATGCTGCGGCCAGTCAGCGATTCAACATTGATTGTTCCAAGTCTAAAAACCATAGAGAGGCCATTCTGATTTTTTCTGCAACATCCCTCCGCTTTTGCATACTTCCCAGGGATTCTTAGCACCCCTTGACCTTCTTGATGAGGAGAGTAATGTCAAGCGTTGAGGTGAAAGCGATGCCAAGCTGGTCATTGTTTTTTTTTAATTAGTCTTTATTATTGCAGCTCTGAGATACGCAGAACCACTTACAATGTTACCAATATATTATGTTATCTATATATTTTTTATTATGTTCTTCTTTTCTTCATCTATTGATTTGAAGCAGCCATCTTTTGCCACAAAGGCTGTTTATCCTTTTAACACGACGTACACATGTATTTATATTAACCTCGAAAGGATGGACGGCTGGGTTGACCGGGGGTCGGCTACCCGGATGAATCTGTAGAAACTTCAGAATTCGAACCCGGGTCGTGGGAGTGGTAGACGGACACGCTAACCACTTGAAGACTGTTGAATAATTGTGGTTGAATAATTTTTAGTGACTGTTGTGAATGATTATCTTGAATGACTTTTTTAAATTAAGTAAAAGATTGCACTGCTTGGACCAGGGGGTGGAGTGTATGGCATTTGTGTTTGATGAAGAGAGATAATAAGGTATGTGTCGTCTGCATATTTTACAATCTTGTTTGAGTTGTGTTGTGGTTGGAGTTTGATGCTAAAGTTTTCAAGTGTTTAGAGTTGAAATAAGTAGTGTTTTCTATCAAGTACGAAAACAATTAAGCGTTTTGTCATTAACTGTTGATAGCAAAACTGCAACAGTTAACACATTTCAACTTAAATTAACTGTTGATTTTTTTAATAAAATTTTTAATAAATTAGTCAATAAATAAAAATTACTTTAAGCAATAAACCCGTGGCCTTTTCTGAGCTATTATAATACCTCGATATAGTAAATATTGTTCGAATAGCATTCATGAGACTATGAAGAGATTTGATCATCGAGGGAGGATCTCCATGATAAAGGCTCTATAAAATTCACAAATTAAAAAACTTCGTTATTGAATTAAATCAAGAAACAACATAAAATGCTGATAAAATTTGAAAATGCTGAAAACTTTATCTAAGATTTTCAGGCAGTCTAATTTGTCATTAAAAATAAAACAGAATAGTTGATATCAATTTGAATTTTTGCCTTTGATCCGCGACAAATGCGGATCAAAGGAAAAAATTCAAATAAGACTAGTGTCACAAGTGGAGTTTCTCAAGATTCGGTGCTGGGCCCTTTACTATTGGTTATCTACATTAATGTTATCTACATATCGACTCTGGCATAAAATTTATATCAAAATTTGCGGACGACACGAAGCAGTGTGCAAGGGTCAACAACGAATAATATGTGGAAGTATCAATCAATCTTCGTTTTGCATCCAGAGACACGGTTCCCCGAGGTAGGACGGTGTTTTCTTTGCCATCAACTTTTTGCGCCAAATTAGACGATCAGTTGTATCCATTTTATTTAAATTTAGAGCTTTCATGTCTTGCTCGATTGTTTGCGACCAGGACTTTTTTGGACGGCCTTTGGGACGTGTGCTAGGTACTTCAACATCTGCAAGAAAAGTTATGGCACTGTTTCTACTTCATTTGACATGACCAAACCACCGCAGACGGTGTTGCCGGCATTCGTACTTTATATCATCTAAACCAGCACGACGCAGGATTTCGGTAAACTTGATGTGGTCCTTCAGACTAATTCGTTGCATCCATCGGAGCATTTTCATGTCGATTCGTTGAAGTTGTTGTTCCAGTTTGGTTGTCATTGGCCATGTTTCTGCACTATATAACAACACCGGACGCATCACAGATTTATAAAGTCTTGATCGTAGTGGTAGTGGGATGTCACGCCGCATCAATATAGAGGCAAGGAGATGCCATTTATTCCGGGCTGCACGTATGCGTGCTCGAACGGCAGCTTCAGATGTTCCAGTGCAATCCAGAACATCTCCTAAATATTGAAACGATGTGACTTTCTCTACCTTAATGGCATCAAAAACATTGCTATTTCGAATTTGTTGTTGTAGATTGATGCAAGCAAGACAAACAAAATTGGACACGTTAGATAAAGTACCAATTATTTTTGAACAACGTTTGTGACACCACTGGTTACAATGCTGACACTTGATTGAATTGTTACCTACACCAGCTTTACAAACTGAACAGGGCCAGGCTATTCTGAAGAGGTTTAGCCAGGGTATTTTGCGCCCGGAAACAAACTGTAAAATTGGCGCACCACCCCTTCTCCATGTTTTATCACATTTTTTATTGCATTTAAAAAAAATTGACACTTGTTTATCCGGGCGCTCATAAATGACATTATTATTATTTATTATTATTAACATTGTAAAAATTACTGTTTAAAAAAACAATTCAAATTTTAATGGAACATTGTATTTAAAGATAAATATACAAATTATAACATATGATTCAGTCCTAGTCAGAGATAATTTACATAGTTTACAATAGATTTATTTTTCTAGATTTTATTGTCGCAAACTGATCAATTATTTTATTCAAATCTGTCATTTCCAATGTTTCTCTTTCAGCGCTGAGAAGAGCAAGATCACTGAGACAATCTTGTCCCATTGATGCACGCAGACACGATAAAATAAGTTTCAATTTGCTGGATGATCGCTCACAGCTTGCAATTGAAACTGCTATTGTCAAAAAAATTTGTGGCGAAATTCGCAGATTTGGAAATACGTCATTTCCATAAGACACAATGAAACCAAGAAGACCCAAAAGACCTTACGGTAGAGCTTGAGTTCGGTTACATGGAAACAGTGTGTACCGGTGTCGCTGGTGCTCTTTATTTCGAATGTAGCGTTGTTATATGTTAAAAAATGAAAAGCCAAAATTTATCACGACATTTAATAATAATTTATTAATACTTCATATTTTTGATGTTTCGTTTATTTTGACAAGTAAAGTTTTTCGGTAAACAAATCATTTTTTCATTTTTTTTATTGTAATAAGATTTTTACTGAAAATTTTGTTAAACTCATTTTGGCGCCCACTGTACTTGGTGCCCGGGAACATATATATTTTTCCGCCCTCCTCCCCTAGCCACGCCACTCTGGATTGAAGGAATTGAAAAACTTGAATATAGGGATAGTCTGAAAGAATGCGGATTAACAACATTAGAAAGGAGAAAATGCAGAGAAGATCTGATTCAAACATATAAGTTAATAACTGGAAAAAAAGAAACACCGTTTAACAAATTCTTTCAACTAGAAAAAGGGAAAGGATTAAGAGGTCACAGATACAAGCTGTTCAAGAAGACTGAAAATCCAATAAAGCAAATATTCTTCAGCAGCAGAGTGGTAAACGCCTTTTTTCAGTGAATTCAATCAACAATTTTAAAACCAAGCTAGGAGAGTTATGATATTGGAACATGTATTTTTTAGTGGTTCTTCATTTATTTTTTAGTGGTTCTAACACAGAGACTAGTTTACTGAACCACTTTAAACTGTGTTATTAATATTATTATTATTAAAAAAATTTTGACTGGTAATCGGGAATGAGCGTGTAGACAATACATTAAATAAAAAATTATATATATATATATATATATATATATATATATATATATATATATATAGTGATATATATATGATATATAAAATGATATATATATATATATATATATGCAGATTTCATTGAATATTTTTGCCCACTTCGCGTTAATTAACTTTTTAAAAATACACTTTACGATATGGAATTGTTATAAATCGTATTTTTTGAGAACTAGTGACATATTTTGGCTGGATAACAACGTTGTTTTGATGTAAAAACCATTTTCAGAGCCTTGTCAATCAATCTTCGTTTTGCGTCCAGAGACCCGGTTCTCCGAGGTAGGACGTTGTTTTCTTGCCATCAACTTCTTGCGCCTTGTGTGAGATACAAATATTAATATTAAAATGAATGGAAATGTAAACCATATAAAATAAAATACAATAGTACCTAAAATGATACGTGTTGTGATTTAAAACAGGCGAAATGAAACATAGGAATAGATGAATAAATAATTTGAAGAGTTACATTGAAAGCAAAATTTCATCTGCATTACCTTGTAATGCAGATGAAATTGAATAATTATTGAAATAAGTTATAGTTTAATATTAAAATAAATAAATAAATGCATATTTACGTGAAACAACTAGAGTAATTTAAAATGTCACGCCACATAAATATAGATGCAAGGAGATGCCATTTATTCCAGGCATACGTGCTCGAACGGCAGCTTCAGCTGTTCCAGTACAATCCAGAACATCCCCTAGATATGAAAACGATGTGACTTTCTCTACCTTAATGGCTTCAAAAACAGTGCTATTTCGAATTTTTTGTTGTGGATTGATGCAAGCAGGACAAACAAAATTGGACACTTTAGATAAAGTACCAATTATTTTTGAACAACGTTTGTGACACCAATGGTTACACTGCTGACACTTGATTGAATTGTTACCTACACCAGCTTTACAAACTGAACAGGGCCATCGTCCAGTAGCTGTGGATTGGATGGGTTCACCAGTGTTCATTGCTTGGGTTTTGCTGATGTTGACTTTGAATCCATGATCGGCGAGTCTGGTGTTCCAATCTTCAAACATCTGTGCTGCATTCTGTTCACACATGGCTGATAAAACGATATCATCAGCATATACTAGATTCCATATACGTTTGGATACCTGCAGTACCAGATGCTTTGATAATGTCATTTGTGAGTCCAGAAGGCCCTGCTGCCTTTCCATCCTTCATAGCTTTCAGAGCTTCCGTAAGCTCCTCTACAGTGATGTCTGGAATCGAAACTTCGATGGGTGGAGCGTCAAAGTTAACATTGATGGTATTTGTTTCGTTTAACAGACGGTTGAAGTATTCTCTCCATTGTAGCTTGATCTCACCTTGTTCAAGAACCATCTCATTTTTGTCGTTTTTGATACATGAGGCACCAACTATGTTTTTTTTCGTACGCTTTGCTTGTTTTGCTATACGATACAGAGATTTCATTTGTTAACCTTTGCTTTTAGTGAGCCACTCTATGCACTGATCTGTCCGAGCCAGTGCAACTTGACGTCTTGCATAGTTGTTCTTCTCACGGCAAATTTTATGGTCATCAACAGACTTTGTTTTTTGCCATTGCTTGTTTGCAACTTTCTTTTCAGCTATTGCATTTTGTACACTGCCATTCCACAACCAAGTGTCCCGTTCATGCTGACGTTTTGTACCAGTTTTCCCAAAAACTGTAGTTGCAGCGTTCATTAAAATGGTTTTGTATGTACTCCAATCTGTACTGGCTTGCGATTGGTGGTCTAACTGTTTGGCGACAATCTGTTGAAATTTTTCTCGATGAATATTGCTTTTCAGTTTCCACGTTTTGATTCTCCGAGGCATTTGTTTAGACTTATGTTTTGACAGTTCGACAACCAGGTCTGACACAAGGAGTCTATGTTGGGCAACACATGATTCGCCATGTATAACTTTGACATTTTTGAATAGTCTTCGGTGTTGTTGCTTGACAATTTGCGTGGCTGATGGTCCACTTTTGTATGTTATGAGAGGTTCTAACCTCTTTCTAAAATATGTGTTCAGTAAACAAAACCCGTGACTTTCAGCAAACTCAAAGATGCGGTTGCCATCTTCATTCCGTTTTCCATAGCCAAAACTGCCATGTACGTTGTTAAAACCATCTGTTTTCTTTCCAACGTGGCCATTGAGATCGCCTCCAATCAGGATTGTTTCAGATTTTGGTATTGTTGAGATGGTGTCAGAGAATGCAGTCCAGAAGTCATTTTTCATCTCTTCTGATTCGTTTGTCTGTGGTGCGTATGCAGAAAAAATAATCATTGTTCGCTTTTCTATGCAAAATTTGATCCACATGAGACGTGAATTAATCCTTTTAATATCCAGTACTTCTTGGGCTAGCGGTTCTCTGACAAAAATTCCAACACCATTTTTTGGCCGTCTTTAGACCATTACAGAATAGTTTATATTTTTCTTTGTCTGAGTTGACATGACGGACACCATTCGATTTCCATCGTGTTTCCTGAAGGCAGAAGATGTCAATCCTTCTACGCTCAAGCATTTTTGCGATTTCCATGCTGCGGCCAGTCAGTGATCCAATATTGAGCGTTCCAAGTCGAAGTACCATAGACGGGCCATTCTGAATTTTTCTGCAACATCCCTCCGCTATTGCATACTTCCCAGGGATTCTTGGCACCCCTTGACCACTTAAGGCCTGCTGGGGACTAGGGGCCGTTGTTTTTCTTTGTGATGGCATAAGAGTAATTTGGAGAAAAGTTTTTACATCCGGACACCCATCCTGACGACAACCACCAGTTATAAGCGGTGGGCCTAGCCTTTCGCTCAAAAGCACGTAAGGCAGGGTGGATTCAGTTTCATGTCATACCCAGGACCAATCAGGTAGCGTTTAATTTTAGATTTAAACAAATGCAAGTGACTGAGAGCTTTAATCTCAAGTGGGATCACCGTGTCCCAGACCTTCGGTTTTGTTAGTTTCAAACTTATATTTATTAATTTTATTCGGGCTGGATTTAAATAAAAAGTAGCATTGTGTCTTAGAGGCTTACTATAAATAGTATTTATTAGAGTAAAAAAATCTTTATAAAAAATCGGAAGTAATTCATGTAGGTATTTAAACATGAAAACTGAGACAAAAATACACGAATGTTGTTTATATTTAAAATTTTCAAAACAGGGTAATATTTTGAAACAGAGCAAAATGGATGGAGATTTAGTAACCAACAAATGAAATTGTTTTGACACCGTTTGACCTGATTCAAGTGCACAGCAGGACAATTATCCCAAAGTAAGTTACAATAAACGAGATGAGGATAAATGAGTTTGTTACACAGTTCCAGAAATATATTTCTATTTAGTTTATGTTTGATCTTGTGTAGTATATCTATTAATTTGTTAAATTTGTCAGAAATAAAATAAATATGGTTGTCCCAGGAAAGATTATCTTTAACTAAGGCTCCAAGAAACCTAATTGAATCAAATCCGGCAAGATTGTTTGAGTTAATATTAATATTTAAGTCAGGCAAAGAATTTGTTAAAATCCTAGGACCAAATATTAAAAAACTGCATTTGGAATAGTTGATTCTAAGCTTATTTAAAATAAACCAATTAACTATTTTTTCAAGTTCACCATTTATTATAGACGAATGATTTGCTGGATTCTTGGTGTGGAAAAGAATAGTGTTGTCATCCGCATAAAGAACAAATTTGGCTATTTCAGAAGCATGCCATAAGTCGTTAATAAATAGTGTAAAGAGAAGAGGTCCTAGAATGGAATCTTGAGGAACTCCAAGACTGATATTAAAAGTCTCAGAACCATGATCACCAATCTTAACAAATTGTTTTCTATTCTTAAGATATGAGCAAAACCATAAATGTACTAGACCTCTAGCACCATAGGAATACAGTTTGGCAAGTAAGATGTCATGGTCAATCATATCAAACGCCTTAGATAAATCTAGAAAAACACCAACCGTCAAAATACCATCATTTAATTTATTCATCACAGGCTAGATACAACACAGCTAAATCAGTTGAAAAATTTGGTCTGAAACCAAATTGGTTGTCACTAATAATATTATTAGCATTCAGAAAAAAAAATAGTCTACAAAATATTAGTATTTCTAAAATTTTGGAAAATGGAGAGAGTAGTGAAATAAGCCTATAATTTTTTTTTTCTCTACTACCCTTTTTGAAAATGGGAATTATGTTAGATTTTTTAAAACATTCAGGGAAGATTTCTTGCGAGAAAGAGAGATTGCAAATATGGGTAAAAGGGACTAAAACTTCGTTGATGATTTGTATAATTAGAAAATTACTTAGTGTGTCTGTTGAGGTGCTTTTACTATTTTTTAAATTGTTAGCTATATTTAAAACCTCTGATTTATTAGTTAACTTTAAAAACATAAACTGATTATTTGATTTTAGAAATTTAGATGAATATTGTGTTGAGATGGTTTGACTGTTCGATCTTGCTACATTAGTGAAATGAGTATTCAGAGCATTACATATCTTTTTAGTATCTTCAATCGTTACATAGTTAATATTGAGACTATTGATGAATAAAGAAGAAGTGTTCATAAATTTTATTTATCAGTACTCATTTTTGTCTAGTGTCTGATTTAGCTGCAAAAAATTGTTCTTTGAAAAAATTATTTTCAGTCTTCCTTTTATATGAAGTGAAATTATTTCTGAACTGTTTATATTTCAAATAGTTATGGGCCATAGGATTAAGCCGATAAAGTTTAAGCAACTTGTTTTGTTTATTAGACATTATGATAATACCATAGGTTGTCCATGATTTTTACTTATTGTTTTGTTCAAAGAAAAAGGAGCAAAACTATTCAAAGCACTATTAATTATGCTGTAAAAAATAAAGCAAGCACAGTCAACACTAGCTTCATTTCTTATTTGAAAGACAGTTGACCAAACAACATGTCTCAGAAAAAGTTTACTTAATCTTATATTATTTTTGGTGAGTCTGCGAACAAGTGAGGTGCATTGTAGCATTGACTTTAGCCTATATTTATGAGATAGAGAGAAAATAGGAAAATGGTCAGAAAAATCGGACACAAGTATTCCACTTTCTGCATAGTCTGGCGCGTTAGAAAAAATATTATCTATAAGAGTAGATGAAGTGGAGGTAACCCGAGTAGGAAAAAATATCAAAGGACTAAAGCCATATGACAAAAGCAAATTTTGAAAATTTTTATTATGAATACAATTTGAGTTTAGAAGATTAACATTAAGTCCCCGATTATATACGTTATTTGCGTCGTTTACATATATTTAAAATCAATTCCAATTTCATAATAAATAAATCTATTTTACTATTAGGTGGTGTCCTGGTTATGACATTAAACTGACCCTCACTGCCTTGTGAGTGATGTTGGATCATCAAAGGCTAGGCCCACCGCTTATAACTGTGGTTGCGTAAGGAAGGGCGTCCTGTGTAAAAACTAGCCAAATAATAAATGCTTATGATGATGACGGAAAAAACAATGGCCCTCAGTATCCGGCAGAAGAGGGTGCGAAGAATCTCCGGAGACCCAGTCGATGGAGTTGTGGTGCAAGGCCCTGTGGATGGTCTGGCTACTGGCACCCCACTCTATAGTGTGGCGGTGCAAGGCACTATAGATGGAAGGACTACTTGTAGACCAAGGGGTTGGAGGTTTGGTACCTGGAATGTAGGCACGTTGACAGGAAGAAGTTTGGAAGTGGTGGAGGAGCTGCAGAGGAGAATGGTTGACGTGGCTGCATTACAGGAAATCAGATGGAAGGGTGAGGGTACAAGGTTTGTGGGGGCTAAAGGTGGAAGATATAAGTTGTGGTGGAAGGGGGATGATGGTACGGGAGGAGTTGGTGTGATGGTAAGAGAAGAGTTGGTGGAGAAGGTGTTGGAAGTGAGGCGGAGAAGCAATGGGGTAATTGTGGTGGTGATGGTGTTTGGAAAAGTAATAGTGAGGGTGATATCAGGATATGCTCCGCAACAAAGTAGGAAGGAAGAGGAGAAGGATAGGTTTTATGATGATGTTTTGATTGACTTTAGCCTATATTTATGAGATAGAGAGAAAATAGGAAAATGGTCAGAAAAATCGGACACAAGTATTCCACTTTCTGCATAGTCTGGCGCGTTAGAAAAAATATTATCTATAAGAGTAGATGAAGTGGAGGTAACCCGAGTAGGAAAAAATATCAAAGGACTAAAGCCATATGACAAAAGCAAATTTTGAAAATTTTTATTATGAATACAATTTGAGTTTAGAAGATTAACATTAAGTCCCCGATTA
>NW_008705269.1:424380-506300 GCF_000326865.2 Helobdella robusta
GGTAAGACGAAGGTAATGGTGAGTGGTGAAGGTGAGGAACGAGTGATAAGTAAAATAGACCCCTGTGGGGTATGTGATAGGAGAGTGAAGGCTAACTCGGTATTGTGCTATAGGATGTCAGAAATGGGTGCATAAGAGATGTAGTGGTGTGAGGGGGGCACTGAAAAAGGTGGAAGGCACGTTCAAATGTAAGAAATGTGTTCATGGTGTGATTAATAGGACGGACGCAAGGACGGGGTTGAGTGATGGTATTGAAAGAGTGGAAAGCTTTGTTTACTTAGGGGATAAGCTGAATGCGGATGGAGGATGTTTGAGCGCAGTTACGGCTAGAGTTCGTGTGGGATGGATGAAATTTAGGGAACTGGGTGGGGTATTGTGTGGAAAGAAATGGTCAGTGAAGATGAAAGGGAGGGTATATAAAGCATGTGTGAGAGCAGCGATGGTATATGGTGGTGAAACTTGGGTGTTGAGGAGAGAGGAGGAAAATGTACTGCAGAGGGCTGAAAGAGCTATGGTGAGGATAATGTCTGGGGTTAAAGTGAAGGATATGAGGAGTAGTACAGAGCTGATGTCGATGATGGGACTGAATCAGGACATTGTGACATTGATAAGGAGATTGCGGTGGTATGGACATGTGTTGAGAAGGGATGAAAGGGTCGGGATTAGGCGAGCGTTGGAGTTCGAGGTTGAAGGAGTGGTAGGAAGGGGTCGTCCGCGATTGGGATGGAGAGAGCAGGTGGAGAAGGACAGGGTGAAAGCGGGGTTGCGTGATACTGAGGCGAGTGACAGATGTGGATGGAGTCGAGGGGTATTTCGGTTTCATCATAGGTAGCCAAACGGCAACCCCCGATCTCGGGGAAAATGCCGTCCAAACGTGTTGTTGTTGTATTAGGTGGGCGATAAATAGCAATAACTTTGAAGGGTTTAAAAGCAGAAGTATGATCAGGTTTTAAAGTTATACATAATATATCAACAGTTAAAAATTATGGTCATTAAAAATTGAGTCATTACAAATATTAAAAACAAGATTATTTTTCACAAAGATACCTACTCCACCACCTTGACGATTAGCCCTATTTCTAAAAACAAAGTAAAGTTATATCCATAAAGATTGATTAATTTAGCTGAAGCGTCATTTAACCACGTTTCACTAATAATAATTACATTAAAAAAAATTACACAAATGATTGGATAGAATTTGCAAATTAGACATTTTATTAGGAAGACTACGTGAATTTATGTGTAGAATAGAAAGATTGTTGCAGCAATGAGTATCAAAAGATTTAATAACATTATTATGAAAATCATTTATAGTAAAATATGAATTATTATAAAGATTCGACGAAATAGATCCAAAATTAATATGTGGTGTGTTCATGGTTGTCGGTGTTGTTGTTGTCCATTTGTACAGTGTTGTCTTCAGATTTATCTATTGATTTAGTACTATCGTTTAGTGGCTTGTTGTTGGCGTCAAAGTTTGCTGTTGAAAACAATTGATTTGTTGTTCATCAAATTGAAGTTTACATCTATTGATTAGTATTATTACTACCTTTGTTACTACCACCATTATTAATACCATCATTATTACCATTATCAATATTGATTATTGATTTATTATTGTTGTCCATTAAATTAGTGTTGAAAAGCCATTCTCTAACGCGTACGTGTTCAGGCCATGCATCGGCAGATTCGACTATGTTGGCAAATTTGTTATCAACGCAAAGTCTAAAAGATGTAGATTGGTCTTTGTTTACAAGTGCCTGGGCATAACTTTTCTTTAGAGCAGGGTAGCATGAAAAAAATTCTACATCCACCAATTTCAAGTGTTCAATTATGTTATCACTGGTACATCTGTTGACGTTGCTGATGTGATAGAATTTTTTTTGTTTTGTATTACTTTGCTCGCAGATATCTTTGACCGGGCTGCTTGTCTTTTACCAATTGTTGTGGTTCTTTGCGCTGTCATATTATTCGTATTGTTAATAATCGGAGAGTTCACTCTTGCACATTTTTTTTAGATACGTAGGGCGTTAAATTATCGAAATTTGTAATTCACTGGAGATTGTACACTGTCGGACCAACTAACATGTGCAACTGTCGGTTTTGAAAAATTTGCTTGATTGTGTTAATAATGTTAATTAATATGAATGAAATGAATTAAGATATATAATTTAATAAATTAAAATAGGTAAAATTAATGCTAAAAATTAAACATAATGATTGATGAAATTGATGTAAAACAAATTAGAAATTATTGTCATAACATTCCTGTTAAAAGTAGTTAACACAATAAATGACTGAATAAATATAAAACATTAATAAAAATAAAGTTGGTTTCATATTAAAATGGTGTTGTCTAATAAATACAGTAATAATATATATATATATATATATATATATATATATATATATATATATATATATATATATACATAAATTATTTAAATATATAAAAAAATTTTAAACATCAAAAACCCACAAACCAAACAATCCATTAAAATCTATTAATTCTCAATGCCTCACACCCACCTATCAACTAGCAAAAACACTCAATGGTCTTTTGGGCTTTTATGTAGACATTTTTCATAAAAACCGAGTTTCCTCGTATCAAACAATTCTTAGTTAATAACAATTACTCTAAATAGGCACTATTACGAAAAAAGTACCTCGACAAAAACAACAATGATGTAAAATTTCTTAACAATTGTATCTACGACAGTGTCAACCCTTTGTCAACGGTTTGCAAAAAGCAAAAAGTTGATGGCAAAGAAAACAACGTCCTACCTCGGGGAACCGGGTCTCTGGACGCAAAACGAAGATTGATTGATAGTGTCAACCCTAATTTTATAATTATATATATATATATAACAAAAAAATGTGATAATTATACCTTGCAATATTTTTCTAGAGAGTAAAGATAAGTAACATTATCTCGAGCTTCATTTGCTACATCTGTCAATTTGTCGTTAGTATCTCTCCATGTCTGATTTACAAATAATTAAACTTAAAAATTTAATAGAATATGAAAACATTTAACAACAAAATATTTAATGATTTATTATTTGGTAACAAATGAATTTAATGGGCAAATAATAGTACGATAATATATCTCTACAAAATTTTTTACTTTGAGTATTCGAGATTTTGTGATATGTAGTACTTGTATAGCCATTCTACAATCATGGCCTCGAATTTCTTCGAGTATTGAATTATACTTTATGTTCAAATGCCTCCAATATTCCAATTCTATAAGAGGTCCTTCGTTGTCTCTATCGACTCTCATTTCTGAGCTGGACATTAAAGTCTAGAAAACAAAATAAATTATATTACAAAAACAAATAATCAATCAATCAATCAATTAGCTTATAAAGCGCTATTTCCGCGATGTTCAACAGTGCTCCTCAATGAATTTTTAAAACAGATGGGTCTTGAGATCCGCTCCGAACTTCGCAAGTGATGGAGAAGTAGTCAGAGAAGTAGGTAAAGAGTTTCAGAGAAAAGGACCAGAAAAAGCAAAAGCAGATTTGGCAAAAGAGTGTTTAACACGAGTTAAGAAAAAGCGAGAAGAAGAAGACGATCGTAAACCGGGGCGTTTAGGTTCAATTAATATAGAGTATAGAGTATAAATAAAAACAATAAACTAAAAAGTTTATAATTACAAACATTCCGTAACAAAACATAATAAAAGCACGGGGTACAAATTATAGAAAATAAAAAAAGGTTAAAAGTTATTTACACTCTTCCTAGGTTCAGAAAAATCAACAACATTCAACATCAAACATGAACACACGCTAAACACGAAAAATGTGATAGGCAGAAATCTTTTTGTCATTTTCGAGATTTTGTGATATGATTTTGTATAGCCATTCTACAATCATGGCCTCAAATTTCTTCGAGTATTGAATTATATTTTATGTCATTTTCGAGAATTTATCGTTTGAGAAAAAAAGCTATGTTAAGGAATATGAGAAGGTTAGTGATTTTATCAGGATGGAGATGTACCAAAAGACGTTTGTGAAAGATTCTTTCAAAACTACCCTGCTCTCCTACCTGACGTACACTCTTTTAAATTTTTTTTTATTTCACTTGAAAATTTTTATCATTATAATTCCGTGCTAAATTGTTTCTGAAGAGTTTGAAAGTTAGTTGCTGAGTTTGCCATAGTCTCTAAATTATTTGAAATATCAAAGTATCAAAAAGTTTGTAATTATTTCTGAAGAATTTAAAAGATAGTTTATGAAGAGTTTAAGATTGGTCCCGGGCATGACATAAAACTGCATCCACGCTGCGTTGCGTGCTTTTGAGCAAAAGGCTAGGCCCACCGCTTATAACTGGTGGTTGTCGTCAGGATGGGTGTCCGGATGTAAAAACTTTTCTCCAAATTACTCTCATGCCATCACAAAGAAAAACAACGGATCCTAGTCCCCAGTAGGCCTTAAGTGGTCAAGGGGTGCCAAGAATCCCTGGGAAGTATGCAATAGAGGAGAGATGTTGCAGAAAAATTCAGAATGGTCCCTCTATGGTACTTAGACTTGGAACGCTCAATGTTGGATCACTTACTGGCCGCAGCATGGAAATCGCAGAAATGATCGAGCGTAGAAGGATCGACATCTGCTGCCTTCAGGAAACCCGGTGGAAATCGAATGGTGTCTGTCATGTCAACTCAGACAATGGAAAATATAAGCTATTCTGGAATGGTCAAAAGTCGGGCAAAAAGGGTGTTGGAATATTTGTAAGAAAACCGCTAGCCCAAGAAGAACTGGATATTAAAAAGATTAATTAATATCTCAGGTGGATCAAGCTTCGCCTAGAAAAGCAAACAATGATTATCTTTTCTGCATACGTACCACAGACAGGCAAATCAGAAGAGATTAAAAATGACTTCTGGACTGCATTCTCTGACACCATCTCAACAATACCAAAATCTGAAACCATCCTGATTGGAGGCGATCTCAATGCCCACGTTGAAGAGAAAACAGATGGTTTTGACAACGTACATGGCGGTTTCGGCTATGGAGAACGGAATGAAGATGGCAACCGCATCCTTGAGTTGGCTGAAAGTCACGGGTTTTGTTTACTGAATACATATTTTAGAAAGAGGTTGGAACATCTCATAACATACAAAAGTAGACCATCAGCCACGCAAATTGATTTCTTCGCTGTCAAGCAACAACACCGAAGGCTATTCAAAAATGTTAAAATTATACCTGGCAAATCATGCGTCGCCCAACAGACTCCTTGTGGCAGACCTGGTTTTCTAACTGTCAAAACAAAAGTATAAATAAATGCCTGGAAGAATCAAAACATGGAAGCTGAAAAGCAATAAGCATCTAAAAAATTTCAACAGATTGTCGCCACACAGTTAGACCATCAATCGCAAACCAGTACAGATTGGAGTACATAGAAAACCGTTTTGATAAACGCTGCAACTACAGTTTGTGGGAAAACTGGTACAAAACCCAAGCACGAACGAGAAACTTGGTGGTGGAATGGCAGTGTACAAAATGCAATAGATGAAAAGAAAGTTGCATACAAGCAATGGCAAAAATCAATGTCTGTTGATGACCATAAAATTTTCCGTGAAAAAAACAACTATGCAGAGAGTGGCTCACTAAGAGCAAAGGTGAACAAATGAAATCTCTGTATCGTATAGCAAAACAGGCAAAGCGTACGAAAAAAGACATAGTTGGTGCCTCATGTATCAAAAACGACCAAAATGAGATGGTTTATTGAACAAGATAAAATCAAGCTACAGTGGAGAGAATACTTCAACAGCTGTTAAACGAAACAAATACCATCAATGTTAACTTTGACGCTCCACCCATCGAAGGTCCGATTCCAGACATCTTACAAAAGCTTACAAAAGCTCTGAAAGCTATGAAAAATGGAAAGGCAGCAGGGCCCTCTGGACTCACAAATATCAAAGCATCTGGTACTGCAGGTATCCAAACGTTACTGGACTTTTTCCGTGAAATCTGGAGAAATTGCTCAATGCCGACTGAATGGAACTATAGCGTGACAGTCCCGCTATACAAAGGCAAAAGTGATCCATTGAACTGTTCATCATATCGGGGTATACGTCTGCTAGAACACTCCCTAAAAATTGTCGAAAAAATCATTGAGAGAAATTATACAAAGGCAAAGGTCATCCATTAAATGTTCATCATATCAGGGTATACGTCTGTTAGAACACTCTCTGAAAGAAGATTAACGTCGTGCTTCACAATCGAAAATTATCGAAAAAATCAACAATTGAAGCAATTCACATCCTTTGGCAACTGCAAGAGAAGAACCTCGCAAAGTATCAACAACTATCACACATTTTGTAAACCTTGAAAAAGCATTTGATCGAGTTTCCCGTGAAGCAATTAGGTGGAGTCTACGTCGACAACTCATTCAAAAATATCTTGTTCAACCTGTGATAGAAATGTATACGAATACTAAAACTCTCGTCAGCACAACGGTTGGAAACACAGATGCATTTGACATCGGCGTTGGAGTTCACCAAGGCTCGATTCTCAGTCCACTGTTATTTATAACTGTGATGGAAAAAATCACAAAACCAATACGCACTGGTGACATTTGAAATCTAGTCTATGCTGATGATATCGTTTTAACATCCACGTCTGAGCAGAATGCAGCACAGATGTTTAAAGATTGGAACTCGCCGATCATGGATTCAAAGTCAACATCAGCAAAACCAAAGCAATGAACACTGGTGAACCCATCCAATCCACAGCTACTGGACGATGGCCCTGTTCACTTTGTAAAGCTGGTGTAGGTAACAATTCAATCAAGTGTCAGCAGTGTAACCAGTGGTGTCATAAACGTTGTTCAAAAATAATTGGTACTTTATATAAAATTTTGTTTGTCCTGGTTGCATCAATCCACAACAACAAATTCGAAATAGCAATGTTTTTGAAGCCATTAAGGTAGAGAAAGTCACATTGTTTCAATATCTAGGGGATGTTCTGGTTTGTCCTGGAACAGCTGAAGCTGCCGTTCGAGCACGCTAACGTGCAGCTTGAAATAAATGGCATCTCCTTCCCTCTATATTGATGCGGCGTGACATCCCACTACCACTACGTTCAAGACTTTATAAATCTGTGATACGTCCGGTGTTGTTATATGGTGCAGAAACATGGCCATTGACAACCAAACTGGAACAACAACTTCAACGAACCGACATGAAAATGCTACGAAGGATGCAACGAATTAGTCTGAAGGACCACATCAAATCTACCGAAATCCTGCGTCGTGCTGGTTTAGATGATATAGAGGACTAAGGCCGGCAACACCATCTGCGGTGGTTTGGTCATGTCAAACGAAGTAGAAAAAGTGCCATAACTTCTCTTGCAGATGTTGAAGTACCTGGCACACGTCCCAAAGGCTGTCCAAAAAAGTCCTGGTCGCAAACAATCGAGCAAGACATGAAAGCTCTAAATTTAAATGAAATGGATACAACTGATCGTCTAATTTGGCGCAAATGTTGATGGCAAAGAAAACAATGTCCTACCTCGGGGAACCGGGTCTCTGGACGCTAAACGAAGATTGATTGATTGATTGATTTTCGAACCTGGTCACTCAGAAACAGCATCAGGGGCTAGGCCATCAGGCCAATTAAAATTTTTTTAAAATAGAGACAAAAATTGAATCAAATTAGCATTGAATTATTTTCAGAAAAATTGCAACAACGTTAAAAAAATTGCCAGAATATCTTTTTTTCTTTTTTTTTCTCATAAAAAATTACAAACATTTGATAAATAAAAACTCAGAATGGCTTGAAAAAAATAGTGACAAAAATAAAAGATTGTTCAATTAAATGCAGGTTAGAGGATAAATTTCGAAATGTAATTTTATGAAAACGTGCAAGTTTGTTTTTTTTTGTTTTTACACTGGCTATAAAAAATGAAAAATCGAAAAAAATGTAATCGTTTACTAAGTTTAATTTTTTAAAAGTTTAAAATGAAAAAAGTTCAGACACAAGATAAAATTCACATTGAACAATCTACGTGTTCTTACGCATTTCAATCGGGTCAACATGCGGAGACAGTTTAAATTAATCTGAACGGGTGATGTACTCATGGTGATGTAGTAAAGTTTATAAAAGCGAGAAAAAAAGTGAGCAGAGAATATAATAGCTTAAAACTTGCAAAAATATTACCCAATTGATAGAGCGCAAGTTCCAACGTTACAATGAGTCAATTAGAAAAAAAAATTCAAGCGTCGGCTAATTGCGTTTTTCCGTTTGCTGATATCTTGAGTAATAACAATAAAACATTATAGGATTTCAATACATAATAGTGACAGTAAAATATGATACGATAAAAGTAAATAAGTAAGACAGGATAAAAGTGAAAAACTCTCTCTTAAAAAATAACTTAATCAATGGATTCAGGGCAGATATATTAGTGCACCACATTATTTGAATCGAAATGGGTACGCAAATATGCTATAAGATGAAAATGATGAAAACATTTCATCCTTTTGCTAAAGACAATCTTGAAAAGTAACATGAGAGTAAGAACAATCTTGAAAAGTAACATGAGAGTTAAAACTTCCATTATTAATATCAGAACTCTTAGCATATTAATTTGTGCTACAATTAACATTAACATATGAGCTCTAATTATCTAATTTGAATATAAAACTCATTGTATCAAAAAAGTTTTATAGAATAATTTTCTTCAAGAAACTACAATCTTAAATTAAATATTATTAACCTGTTGAATTATTGTACACCATTTCAAGACAGTTCGTTCCAAAGATCTACAAACAGATTCATTCATTGCCAGTTGAACACACTGTTGAGCCTTAACAACGCTTTTTAATTTGATGACCGGATCAAACTGAGGTAACGTTACCACTCCTTTCACGCTTTCGTTAGCAGCTATTAAAGAATTTACAAAATTTACAATTTAAGCAAATTTAAATAACAGTTGGTAAAAACGTCTTGAAAAGAAAATTAGATTTTATGCCGCTCAAAACGGATAAAAAAAGAATTATTTACTGTTTTAGGTGAATTATATCAAGAGATCGTCTTTGAGTACTAAACGTGAAAAAATGGACTTACTTAAGATGCTGTTGCGTGAAAAGTGAGAAAAATCCGGTAAATTTTTGGTACAAAGATTTTAAATCTACATAAAAAGTAATGATCTCGGTTTTCAAAAGAGCGATAATATAATTTATTTGTAATGTAATAGATAAAAACAATATCAATTCTCGTTTATAGTCTCCATCCGTTATGGGTCGGACTCTTGTATCTTATTCATCAGCTTCTGTCTCCAAGCCGATCTATCCACTGCGTCTGTCTCCTTGAGACCAAGTGCCTTCAAACCTTCCTGTATGGTCTGCGTCCAGGACTTTTTTGGCGACCTCTTGGGCGGGTGCCAGGCACCTGGTGCTCAGCAACGGAAATTATTGTATCGTTTTCGCTTCGATTCACATTGCCAAATCATCGTAGACGATGACGACGACATGTATCCTTCAACATGAACAGTCCCGATCGGTTCAGGATCTCGGTTGTATGGGTATGGTGCCTTAGGTCAACGTGTTGCATCCAATGAATCATCTTCATGTCAGTTCGGTAAAGCTGCTGTTCGAGTTTTGTTGTCATCGGCCACGTCTCTGCACCATACATTAGAACAGAACGTACAGCTGTGTTGTATAGCTTTGAGCACGGCGGTAGAGAAATGCTACGCTGCATCAATACCAAGGCCAGGAGGTGCCATCTGCCCACCGCTGCACGTATGCGTCCAGGAACGGCGGTATCAGCTGTTCCATTACAATCCAGCACATCTCACAAATACTGAAATGAAGTAACAGTTTTGATCCCGGTGATCGTATCATTATCTGGGCTTCTTTGTCGCGGGTTGATGCAGGCGGGGCATACGAAATCAGTCACTTTCCTCAGTGAGTCGGTAATTCTCGAGCATCGTCTGTGACACCACTGCTGACATCGCAGGCATTTGATCGAGATGTTTCCAACTCCAGTCTCACACATCGAACGTGGCCAATGACCAGACCACAGGCTCATCGGTAACACCGGCGATCATAGTTTTTGTTTTGTCAAGGTTTACGTTAGCCCGTGTTCAGCGAGCTGGGTATTCCAGACCTCTAACTTTCTAGCTGCGTCTTGTTTAGAGGCCGCCGTCAGGACGATATCATCTGCATATATCACATTCCATATGTTATCATATCTGAGCGTATCGGTTTGGTTATTTCTTTCATCACCGTGATGAAGAGCAGGGGGCTGATGGACGCTGACGTTAATGTCAAATTCATTTGTGTTACCGGCTGTTTTGCTGACCAGAGTTTTTGTGTTAGAGTTCCTTGCTATAACCAGCCGAACCAGATATTCAAAAACAAGCTGTCTACGTACACTCCACCTGATTGCCTCACGAGCCTTTTCCAAGTCCACAAAGAGATGGAAGAGTCGCTTTTGCTTTGCCATGTATTTTTTTTGTAGTTTATAAATGATATAGGTAGCATCAACAGTCTTCTCTCAATGACTTTTTATAACTTTCAGGGGATATTCCAGAAGACGTTTACCCCGATATGAAAGCATTTTAGTGGATTTCCTTTTTCTATATATATATATATATATATATATATATATATATATATCGGCACAGCTGTGCTACTGTTCCATTCCTCTGGTAGTATCGATTAACTCCACATTTCCCAACAGATCTGTAAGAGGGCTCGGAAGCCTGTCCCACCAGACGCCTTGATGATATCATTTGTAAGTCCAAAAAAACCAGCTGCCTACCCACCTTCAATGCTTTCAACGCATCCGTAAGCTCCTCAGCTGTGATGCCCTGAATCGGTCCGTCCACCGGAAATGCATCAAAGGGGTTTGTTTCATTCAATAACTGATCGAAGTAATTCTTCCAGTGATCCTTCACTTCATTTTGCAAGGTTATTATGGTGCCTTTATTATTCTTTATGCATGTGGCACTAACTATATCCTTTTTCAGTCTTTTTTGTCTGGTTTGCTATTCGGTAGAGTGACCGAATTTGTTTGCATTTACTTCCAGTCAACCATACCTGCATTGATTTGCACAAGCTATCGCAACCTAAAATTTCGCTTCTGTGTTCTTTGATCGGTATGTCCTTCGATCTTCATTAGTCTTTGTCTTCTGCCGTTGTTTGAAAGCTGCTTTCTTACTGGCAATAGCATTTTGCACCGTCTCGTTCCACCATCAAGTTTCGCGGTTGTGCTGGCGTTTTAGTCCAGATTTTCCACATACAGCTGTTGCTTTCACTGTCTTCTTTCTTTTGGTACATTTGGTTCGCGGCATCTTATTCCGTATTATTCAATGCAATCCTAGAAGATCTCCCTGCCCAGGATATTACCCTAACTACGCGCCTCATAGCCTATGCACCCCAGCATGAAGATATAAACGAAAATAGATAAAAACGAAAACAGAATTATTAATTTTGTTTAATTTATATTTACTCATTCAACATCCGCCCTTTTTTATTTTTTTATTGAAATTCAAATTGGCATTTATAATTTTTTTAACATATATTTATATGTTACATTTATAGTTGAAAATTTATTATTTCTGTAGCGATATACTTCTCAATTGTATTTCAGTTTAATTTTAACACGAATGTTACCAGTGAGTCTTGGCCTTCAAACCTCTTTAAAATATCCAATATTATAAATGGCATGCATAACTTTTAAAAAAACAAATCTCTTCTTACAAAAATAAAATAAAACGCATGCTACGAAAATTTCAACTTGGGTTGTACCTCCTGAACTGTTTTAAAAATACTTCACTAGTATTAAATGTGAAAGTTTTTTAAAACCCTGATGTATCCAGGCTTTACAACGAAAGCTGCTCTGTCTGATTGTTTAACATCAGTGTCCATATTGCATTCAATTCTGAGCCCTCTCTATAGATTGTGAGAATTTCTTCTACAACATCTTTTCAGCCGGGTTTTATAACGAAATATTCTTTATTCTGGTTTTGAAATCGGATTTATTTTTCTCCAAAATCGATCGACTTTCTTAGCAACAAAATGCAAATCGTGTATAAACTGCCATCTGCAGTTTTTATTATATTTTATCAAGTAATCAATTAATTAATCAATCAATTAGTTTTTAAAACACCATTACCGCAATATTTAACAGCGCTCCTCAATGAATTTTTTAAACGGATACAGATGGGTCTTGAAATTCGCTCTGAACTTTGTAAATGATAGAGAAGTAGTTAGAGAAGGAAGTAGAAAGTTCCAGAGAAAAAGGTCAAAAAAGCAAACGCAGATTTAGCCTAAGAGTGTTCACCAAGAGTTAAGAAGATGTGAGTACAAGAGATGATCGTAAACCAGGCCCTTTTATAATATATATATATATATATATATATATATATATGCTGGGAGAAGACCGAATTCTTGACAATATGTAATAATTTTATTTGTCTTAGTAAATTTTTATCAACAAAGTTAGGTCTGTTTAAAATTGAAATTTTATTTTTATTAATAAACCTTTTATTAAAATTATTGCAGATAGATCTATTTCGACGTTAAACCGTCATTGTCTGTGCATTATTTATGAATTTATTAATAAGTATTATTATAGTTTTAATATTATTAAAAATATATACAAATAAATTCGAAAAAGAAACATGAAATTTCAATGAAAAATTTAAAAATTTATAAAGGTAGCAAAAACTGCATTAAAATTGTGAGGCGCGAAATTAATTCAATTTATTATTATTATTATTGTTAGATTGCTGGTTGATCCGATTACGGTTATTATTGTTCATTCTTCGAGTTGGAAGTGTTGTGATTCGTTGTTGGATGTTGATGAAAGGTTTTTCAGATTCGATGAAAATGTCTTCTGCGATCCTTATGTTGTAGTGCTGTTGGTTGTTGTATAAAATTTTTGGGTTGTTATCTAGAAGATTCCTTGTTATTGGGGTGTTGTGGAAAGTTTCAAGATGGTTTTTTTATTGCACCGTCTCTTTTGGGCATGGTGAGTAATAATGAAATATTACTGTGTAATGGTGTTAGATTAAAATCATTATAAAATTCTTTTATTGACCGAAAAGATAAAATTCAAATGAGATCAATCAAAAATTGTAATCATATGTCAGAGTGTAAATAAATAAGATGTAAAATATAATGTACAATCCTCTCATGCTCTTTGATCAACAAGTGCTTCAGAGTAAAAAATTATATTTAAAATCGGTTAAATAGTGTTTCTGTGACAATATGACGAGCAAATTACCGCGTTAACCAGTTTTTCATCAAAAGATTTCGGCCATAATATTTTAAACAAAGTTAGATAAAAATCATTATAAAAACCCACAGCTTCAAATGAATTAATAATTAACGAACAGTTATTATCGACTGAATTTAAGTTTAATTTCAAGTTTCTATATTTCTGGCGTTTGTATTCACGTGATGAAGCTAGGTTGATTTCGTGGCAAATTGAATAATAATAATAATTAAATTTTTTTCATTATCAATAAATCAATAGGGGAAATGAAATAAAAATAAAATAGAATTTCATTGTACAGTATAATAAAACCACAAATGCTCATTATCTAGGATAAGTGCTCGAGGTAGTTTATTTAAAAATGGTTATACAGTTTTCCTTTCGCAATAAATGGCATACGACGATTTAATAACTAAGTCAATTATTTTATCAGTTAATGATATAGGCCAATTAGTTTTAATCAATGTAAAATTAAAAGTATTAAAAAATCCAATCGGAGTAACTTCAAATGTTTTCAATAAAATAGAATAATTTTTATAGTTAGCGTTCAAGCATGATTTTAAGCTATTGTACTTTGATTGTTTGTAGGTTTTGGACTGAATCAGATTCGTCTCGTGGCATACCGTTAGTTCTATCTTTTGGTTGCGTAAAATGGCAATGTCCGGTCGGAGAGTGCTGAACAGCTGTGACATTGATCCAGCAGAGCCACAATTATCGATCTTTGGTTTTTTTCGCATCTTTCATCAAATAAGTTAGCATTTGTGTGTGCTCAGCTAAACCATCTATAGTTGGGTAGAAGACTTTCTGCGTGTCTGTGTTGATAAATTTATTTTTTTGGAAAAAGTTGTATAATCTATTTTTTATTAAAGTTGAAAATATTTTGTATAGAACTGGTTGGAGTGTAATTGACTGGGTCGGCTGTATCCCCTTTCTTGTAGATTAAAATTGTTAAACCGTTACGCCAGCAGGATGGAATTGTAGCATTCCAACATTTAACTATTAGTTTGTGAAGATATGTGAAAAGTATTTGACACCTATAGATCTTTGGTTTTTTTTATGGCTGGCTGAAAATTTAAGTTTGTGAAGATATGTGCAAAGTATTTGACACCTTTTAAGAGGCAATTGTTGAAATTTGGTCGAGAGGACACGGTGTGGCTTTGGCTTTGCATCTCCGAACGATGGCAGCGATTTAATAGTACGTTGGTTGTTCAAGATTGCCTGTGAATGAAGGTTCCGGAAGAGGTGGAATCCAATCAGGAAATTCGAATGTTGTGAGTGACTCCGCTGACAAACCTTTGCGGAAATAATTTTCGCCGTCAATCACATTGAATTGCGGAGGTACTTTTGCAGATGCTAAAAATGTTGACTTGCATGTTTTCCAAAACAATTTTTAAATTGGGATGTAGTTTTGTTGGAACACATTTTAGTTGACGATTTTAATTTCAATTTATTGCAAACCATTTTGCTTAGTTGAGATATTATTTCGCTGACAACATTTTTACCATTCTGCGCCTTTAATTTCATTAATTCTTTTTTTAACTGGTTGATTAAGGCGTTTGTTGTCGGATTGTTTTTTGATTTATTTTGTACGAGGCCGTAGTTTTTGGCAAAGTATGAATAGATTATCTGCTGAAAATGGGTAGCAAAATCATCAATGTCTATGTCATTTAAGCATTGCATTTTAACGTAGAAGGCTATGTTGGCTTCGGTCCATTCTTTAGTTGATTTAGGCAGTGTGACGCCTGGAAGAGGCTGCGAGACAGTCGTCTGAGTAGATTGATGTTCGATATTAAAACAGTTTGGACTTGAAGAAACGGACGATTCTTTAGAGTCGACATTTGTCCTGAGGGATTTAAACATTTTACATGATCTTTGATGCATTTTTAATCCTTTTCTGTCCCTGCAAGACCTGCCACAACAACAGGACAACGTATTATTTAAATTATTTTCAAAATTATTTTCAGAATTACTATTGGTATTTAACAGACTAGACGAAATATTAATGTTTGCAAAATTGTTTACATTAGTAGATTCTATATTAGTTGCCTTTGTGCACCGCCAGGAGTGTCTGTTAAGAGAAATAAAATCTTTGAAACAATGTGGACAAATTGTAGCTTCTATTAAATTTATTTGATTTAAAACCATTAAAAAACAAATTAAATTGTAAAAAATCCTATTTTTATTCAAATTCTGAATTAAAACGGCAGCCATAATAACAAAATTTTGCGCAACTGCTAAACCAAATTTAAATTTTAAAACGTCGATAAAAACACTAATTATTGCTTAAAAACAGTAAGTTACGTAAAAGCGACTTTATTGTTTACTAGGCAACGCAATAATAATAATAATAATAATAATAATAATAATAATAATAATAATAATAATAATAATAATAATAATAATAATAATAATAATGGGAACATCCTTTTATTTTCTAACTCCAAATACCAAATATTAATAATGAAATAATTATAAAATCCTATTTAATCTAAAATGCTCGTCACTGCAAGTGAGTACATTTTAGAGGGGCTGGTTTAATTGTTCAATTGGGGTTCAATCATTTTTATTGTTTTGGCGTTATCAATCAAATTTTATGGTGAACATAGAGTTGCAATAAAGTTAATAAAAAGACAATAATATATTTTATACAGTCTGAACGTTGTCTCTATATTGCTCGACATAGTATAGAATGTGTACAACTAGAGTAGGTCAGTTTAATATTTAAATTGAGTTTTAAAACGTACGTACATGCAAATATAGAGTTATTAATGTGAAAATAAAACACTCAAATCTCATCAATCATCTGTTCCAGTTCAGTTTTCTTTCAATTGGAATGGGAAATCTGGTGCTTCTTTCGCAATTGTTGATGTAATGTAGTGATGTTCCAGGACTGAGCATTGTAGCAGAGGTCGGCTGCCTGTTTATGAGGGGAGAGTCGGGTCCTGCCCCCTCGTCCGGCGTCTCTCTCGTGGATGCCAAACATGATGATACAATATCCATTATTATTCTTATATTGTTATTGCTACCATTATTAATATCATTATTATTACTTCAAATTTTTTGTTATTGAATTAGATTTATCGTCAACATAATTATTATTAAATTAAAGTAGAAATATTAATATTTTATTTTAAGTCGCAACAACACACAGTACATACATTTTCTAACACAAAAGCGTACAGAGCCAAGAATGGCCATTTTAACAAAAGCTTAACGTTTGTTGCTGTATATATTGATATCAGTTATTTATTAAATAATTTGAAATTAAATGTTAAAATTAAATTAAAATATTAGTTCCAAACCAATGGCAGCCAAATTCAAAACCTTTATTCAACTAATTGCTACAATCATTTTGGACCTATTTTTAACCAGTTAAAACCTAATAAACTATGGTTATGCCATCTAGCAGTAAGTTGGACGTTTATCGGCCAACTCTCTTGCCAGTCAACATAATAATAATAATAATAATAATAATAATAATAATAATAATAATAATAATAATAATAATAATAATAATAATAATAATAATAATGGGAACACTTCTTTTATTCAATCAAATATCATAAAACATACATAATAATACAATATTCAATATATATACAAATAAAAATCCAGATAAAACACTAATTAAAAAAAAAATAATCAAGTATACGATAAAACCCTATTACTCATTATCATTTGACAAGTGCAAATAGGAGGCTTATTTAAAATGGTCATACAATGTTTCTGTCGCAATATATAGCGATTTAATTACAGAGTTGATCAATTTGTCAATAAGTGTATTAGACCATGAAATTATAATAGACATTAAATTTAAAATATTAAAAAAGCCGATCGGAGTAATTTCAAATGTCGCAACAACACACAGTACATACATTTTCTAACACAAAAGCGTAAAGAGCCAGGAATGGCCATTTTAACAATAGCTTAACGTTTGTTGCTGTATATATCGATATTAGCTATTTTTTAAATAATTTGAAATTAAATGTTAAAATTAAATTAAAAAATTAATTCCAAACCAATGGCAGCCAAATTCAAAACCTTAATAATAATAATAACAATAATAACAATAATAATAATGAGAACTCTTTTATTTCTTCATAAGCCAAAATATAAGTTAAAAAAATTAAAAAAAAGAAATTACAATTAAATATAAAATGATCAATTATTATAATAGTTAAAAGATTAAAATAATGGATAATTAACATCAATGCTCGTCATTATGAATGTGTACAAGGATGATAAAATAATATAAAACCTAGAGTCAAGCTTTGTTTCTGTCACAATATATTGCGTAAGTAGGTGCTATCGCAGAATTGATTAAGCTAAATCTAAAATCGTCATGCCAGTTTATTTTAGTTTGAGATAAATTGAGAGAATTATAAAGTCCTATTGGCGAAATTTCAAAAGTGTTGATTAAAATATCGCAATGCTTAAAATCGTTCGATAGGTTATTCTTGAGGTTGTTCTTGTACTTATCCACTTTGTAGTTTCTTGATTTGGTGTAATTGGTTTCATGACATACTGTTAGTTCCAGTATTTCAATCGTTTTTTTGTACAAGATTGCTATGTCTGGTCTGAGCGAGGTAAACAGTTGCGACATAGGGCGGATCGATTCTTTTTCGATATCCGCAAAAATGATTGCTCCAGGCGCGATGCATGATTTGATGTTGTTTAAGATGATGGCAAGTATTTTATTGTGGCGATTTAAGTACCTAGCGAGTGCAGATGGCGAACCACAGTTTGATACTACATGCTTTTTTGTTTCCTTGGCGCTACAGAGGGAGCATGCTGCGTTATTCGTTTTTTTCCATTTGACTAGGTTAGCGTTGGTTGGTAGTTGTTGAATGAGATATTTCCTTGTGAATTTGTATAAAACATCTGGCAGGGATTATGTTGCATTAGCCCAACGGGTGATCTCTGAGTCGTAAATGTTTTCCTTAACCGACTTTATCAATGTTCCTTGGCATTGTAGCGACGATAGATGGTTGAAGTCATTTTGCACGCCATTTGAATATCGTTGCTTTGGATTTGGTTGTCGACTTTTTTGTATTCGTTCTTTGATTCCTGCCACAAAACTCTCATTTCTTCCCTGGTGTTTGTTTTTAAGTGTCCCCGAAGTTTTAATCTCATTAGCTCTGTGTGATGTTTTAGCGATTTTATGTTTAACCCTCCACTTTTGTAAGGCAACGACAAAACTTCAGCAACACAACTACTTACGGGAAGAGACAACCAATCTCTTACAGCTTCGCATATCAACGGGTCTAGGCTGTTACCTATCCAAGTTAGCGAAATATCGTATAATCGCAATTGGAATGATAATTGAGACGGAATGAAGCGACGTAGGATTTGAAGTTTCCATTGAGCTGTTGTATTAAAGTCGCTGATTACTTGCAGCATATCCGTTAGCTTCTTTCGGAGCATCTCTTTTTCCTTGACGTTTTTGCACTCAAAATCATAAGATTTACCCAGATACTCAAACCTATCATCGACGCCTATCTGAGGTATTGTTTCGTCGTCTATTGTTAGCTTCGGCAGAAATTGTTCATATGCGCCAACCCGCTTTCGCATCCCGAATGTGCAACACTTGTCGACTCTTATCTTCATGCCAGACCATTTGCACCAGGATTGGTTGAGATTGATTAGAGTCTGGGCACCATCAGAGCTGTTTGTTATAATAGCTGTATCGTCAGCGAATTGCAGCCATGCTCTGGATTTTAGATTAGCCGCAGGGCCCCATAGGTATCCACATTGTTCATATTCTTTTCTTTCCAACATCCTCATTAGAGGGTAGAAACAGAGGTTAAAAAGAAGAGGTGAACAGGGGTCAACCTGCAGCACTCCACGTTTCACAGGGATTGGTGGAGTTAACTGCTCGCGTACTGATACTGTTGTTGAATAGTCAGCATAAATAGGATCAATTAAGTTGCACATCTGGTCCGGTATATGATGGTATTTTAGAACAGATGAGATGAGATCGTGACTAACCTCACCAAATGCATTTCTGAGATCTAGAAGGGTGACGATGATCGTTCGATGATGTTTTTTCGCATCTTTCATCAGGTGGGTAAGTAGATGAGTGTGTTCCGTCACTCCGTCCAATTTTGGATAGAAGCCCTTTTGTTGAAGAAGCTGTTGATAAAGCTGTTTTTTTCCAGATATTTGTGTATTCTGTTGTTGAGGCATGTAGAAAAGATCTTGTAAAGAACCGGTTGGAGCGTTATCGGTCTAAAGTTAGCTGGGTCATTGGGGTCACCTTTTTTATAGATTAAAATGGTGAAGCCCTTTCTCCAACAGGATGGAATCGTAGCAGACCTCCAGCATTCAACTATTAATTGGTGAATTGCAGCATAGGGCATTTTTTGAAGACAATTATTAAGATTTGATCGAGCGGACAGGGGGATGCTCTAAGTTTGCATTTTCTAATGACTGTTGCTATTTTGTGGTATGTTGGGGGGTCGATGTTGCATGGAATTGTTGGTTGTTGCAATGTAGGAACCCAGTTCGGAAGGCGAAACTTATTGTGAAATGGATCGTGGAGTATGTTGTAAAAGTATTTCTTGCAGTCGTCGATGCTGAATGACGGAGTTAAGCTGTTTGATGGATTGAACAATTTTTTGCATGTTGACCAGAATTTGACTTTCAGTTGTTTTGTTATGTCGACATGTTTCTCAGTTTTTGCATTTTTCATTGATTAAAAGATTTGTTTGCTTAATGTGCTGATTTTCATGTCGAACTGTGGTCGTTGCGGCCAAGTAATTTTAACTGTTTTAGGTCCTTCTTCATGTTTTTGACTGTTTTATTGGGGTGTTGTGTTGTCGATAATTCTTGTGGCTTTACCGTGCCGTAGTTGGATGCAAAATAATTGTAGATCAGTGATTGGAATGATGTGGTGAAATTGTTGATGTCGGATACATTTGGTAAGGACGTTCTGTATAGTTGGAAGTATGTATTTGCTTCCCTCCAATGTTTTAGAGTCTAGGTAGTTTTATTCCAATGAGAGGAGTTTTCATGATGTTGCTGTCCAACCTTTCAAGGGATGCTTGTTCGCGTTGTGGTGGTGGCGACAGTTCCAAATTTTTGTCAGATTCCTCTGGGGTTTCTAGTGCATTCCTAAGGTTTTTAAACATTTTGCAGGAACGTTGGTGTAATTTCAAGCCCTTCCTACCCTTGCAACTCTTACCACAACTCTTACCACAACAACATGGAATTAAATTATTTTCATTATTAGTTAAAATATCGTTTTTTTTAGAACTATTAAAAATGTTAGGAGATATCACAATATTACTTTTTGGTGAACTGCGTATATTAAAATTGTCATTATTATTCAACGTTGTTTTAGTGCACCTCCAGGAGTGTCTTCCTACATTTACAAACTCTTTAAAACAATGTGGACATTTACCAGCGTTAACAGTTGAAATTATATTTAAAAGCAAAATAAAACTAAATAAATATTTAAAATTAGATTTTATTAAAACTAGCTTAACCGACAGAATTTTCCGCATCTTCACAACTAACTTTTATATTATTAAACTTTATAAAACCAAATTAAAGTAGGTAAAAACAGTGAGCAGACTAAAATCGACCAACTTTCTCATGTTTACACGATACAATAATCAACAATAATAATAATCAACAACAACAACAATAATAATAATAATAATAATAATAATAATAATAATAATAATAATAATAATAATGGGAACATCTTTTATTTTTCACCATAAAATACATACAATGATAAAAATATATATATATATAAGTTAATGTTAATTAAATAATGCGCAATGATAAAATTTGTAAAAACTGTATAAAATAATAATAACAATAATAATAAAATAATAATAATAACAATAACAATAATAATAACAATAATAAGAAAAACAACAACAACAACACACGTTTAGACATTTTCCCCGAGATCGGGAGTTGCCGTTTGGCTACCTATGATGAAACCGAAATACCCCTCGACGCCATTCTGCCGGATACTGAGGGCCATTGTCACTTTTGTCATCATAAGTAATTTATTTGGCTAATTTTTACGCAGGACGCCCTTCCTTACGCAACCACAGTTATAAGCGGTGAGCCTAGTCTTTGATGATCCAACATCACTCACAAGGCAGTGAGGGTTAGTTTAATGTCATAACCAGGACACTCATAACCAGGACACCAATAATAATAATAAATTGAATTAATTTCGCACTTCACAATTTTAACGCTGTTTTTGCTGCCTTGGCAACTATCGTTCAAAAATTAAATTTTTCATTGTTAAAATTTTTCATTAGAATTTCATTATTCTTTTTCGAATTTTTTGTATATATTTTTAATAATATTAAAACTATAACAATACTAATTAATAAAGTAATCGAATTTCTCGATAGGATGAACAGTTTATTTACCTTTGTTTTTATATAAGGGCAGTTTTGTGCTTGAGCTCCATTCATTTGGCATCGCTCAACAACCCCAGAACTCGCGGCAGAGCTGTGGTAGCTTTTTGAAACCAAAATTGCCAGATGCTTCATGATACCCGTTGGGTCAGCAGTCTTTCCATTTTTAATAACTTTTAAGGCAAAAGTTAGTTCAGCTGCAGAGACATTCAGAATGGGACCCACAATTAAATCGGCATTAAAATCCACACTGATTGGGTTTGTCTCATTCAATAGGCCATTGAAATATGATCTCGATTGGTTTTTGATGTCATCATGTTCAAAGTACCTTTTTTCATTGTTGTCTTTGATGCATGATGCGCCAACAATTTTTTTTCGATCTAGCTGCTTGCTTTGCTCTCCTTTGCTTTTTGCAAACTAGTCTTGACATTGCGGGCTATTGATACCTGTAGTTTTGCAGCTGAGTTCTTGTCACGATATGCCTTCTGATCAACAGCAAGCTTTGAGTGTTGCCACCGCTTGAAAGCAGCTTTCTTTTTCTGCTATAGCTTTTTGGACATCAGTGTTCCACCACCACGTTCTCCGTTCGTTTTGTCGCCTTTCACTAGTTTTCCCACATATTGTTACAGCGGCTTTGATGAGACATACTTTGTCTTTTTGCCAACCTCTATTGGGTTGGAGACCAAGCAAATCTATGACAAGTTCTTCAAACTTTTTCTTATGTTCTGTATATTTCAATTTCCACGTTTTTATTTTTGACTGGTTTCTTTTAGCCGCTTTACTTCCTCTTTCAAAAGTATATCGGCTACTAATGCGGTATGCATGCTTCACTTGGTACCACCTTGACATTGTGAATCATCTTTCTGTCACTTTGTTTCACATGTAGTCGATTTGAGTGGATACAGATCCACTTTTGTAAAGAATATGGTGTTTTGTGCGTTTTCTGAAGAGGGTATTAGAAGGAAAAGCTCATAGCTCTCATGTTAGGGACTAACAGGCTAAGGTAAGGGTAATATTATAACCGCCGCAATTGTCAAATTGCGCTATATTTTTTGTTATCATTGCTATTTCTTTGCTATATTTGAAATTTTGTTAGTGTAATAATCTACTGTAGAAGCTATATAAAGACTTGTAATAGAGAGAGATTTCCAGCGAGGTTTGAAGCAAAATCGCAAATGTTATTTATGTAGTTAATTGGATTAGATAAGTGTTTCTATTACTGTTGGTAATCAAATAAACGTTCAACAAAGTTTGCGTTTGAAGCAGTTGTGTTCATCTATCAAAAATCTTGAACTTACGGAATAACGATAACTTGACGATCGTTAGAAGCTACAACACTGATGTTGGAATAATAGAGATCATTGAAGTTATAACATTGGTGTTGGTAGTAACCAGCGTTAAAGTTTGCAGTATTAATCCCATTAGAATAAGATTTATTATGCTAGTTATTACTACTCTTTTTAATTATATTTAATTTCTTATTAAATTAATCAATCAATCAATCTTCGTTTAGCGTCCACGTCCAGAGACCAAATTCTCCCAAGGTAGGACGGTGTTTTCTTTGCCATCAACTTTTTGCGCCAAATTAGGCGATCAGTTGTATCCATTTCATTTAAATTTAGAGCTTTCATGTCTTGCTCGATTGTTTGCGACCAGGACTTCTTTGGACGGCCTTTGGAACGTGTGCAAGGTACTTCAACATCTGTAAGAGAAGTTATGGCACTGTTTCCACTTCGTTTGACATGACTAAACCACCTCAGACGGTGTTGCCGGCATTCGTCCTTTATATTATCTAAACCAGAACAACGCAGGATTTCGGTTCGATTTATTTTCTTATTAGCTGTATTAAAATATGAAATCTTAAAAAATATGATATCTTAAAAAACCAAGTAACAAACAATTTTTTCATAGCAAATTCACAAAATGGCTTTCCAATCTATAAATATTAAAAATATAAAATAACCCTTGAAAGAACTAGTAAAATTTTTGTAGTAATCAATAAAACTCTGAATTGTTTTTTTTCCAGAAACAGTTTTGGCTAAAATACCCCATGTAGCTTCTGTATTTGCAACCTGAAACACAAAAGTTTTACTATTTAAACATCTGATAAACAGACAGTGATAATTAAAGACATTAAAAACCGACTTAGCAAGGTCAACAAGCTAGCAAGATTACCGAGCTAGCTCTCTCGGTAAAATTGCTGTTTCGAGCTGCTAAATATTATTCTTCGAGCTGTTCAAATATTATTTGTTCAAAACTAAAAGACCATCGTGCTGGTAAAATTCAGTGCTTGCGCGTGCATACGTAATGTACATGTGCGTCGCGGGGTGTGGATAGTACAGACTTTATGACACAAACGTTGTAAAGCTTCTTAAAATTTTTATGATGAAAGACCATTCTATATCATATATCATATGGGCGGCGTGATGGTCTAATGGTTAAGGTCGCCTGACGCTGCTTCGCAGTAATCGATTTCGAATATGACAAAAAGATCCCCGCCTATCACATGCTTCGTGTGTGATGCGTTGTATACCACGTATTAATTTACGATGTTTGTGCGCTTTGTTGAATCCTCTGAACTTTGGAAGAGTGTAATTGACCTTTTTAATTGACCTTTATCTCAAATAACAAGCCATGGAAACAGAAAGACGGAGTTGCAATGGGCTCCCCAATGGGCGTTTAGTTTGCCAATTTCGGCATGGGACATCCGAAAGAAAATTTATTCACCAAAAACCAGCCACTCAAACCTCAGCTATATGGTCGATATGTAAATGATATCTTCGTCACATACAACAATGATGAAACTATTTACCAACTTCTGGAAGAGTTCAATAAATCAAAATAAAAATTCACAATTGAACCGAAAATAAATTACCTTTTTGGGTTGTTCTAGCTCAAAATATAAACAATAATTTCAAAACTTCCGTTTATACCAAACCAACCAACAAAGGAGAATGTTTAAACGAATAGTGAATGCTTGCTGTGAAACATATTTAAAAAGCACGATTTCGTCATTGGTTAACCTTTACACACTGCACAGATTTAGAAGATAAGACAAAAGAACTGAAGAAGAAAGAAATTAATAAGATTATGAAAATTCACTCATTGATTTGATAATCATAAAAAGAGAGCAGCAAGATGATATGAACCAATCCACTAAAGCTAATAATATAACAATAAATTATAAAAACTTTATGTCTACGTCATATAAAACGGATGAAAAAATATGAAGAAAAATAGTCATAAAGAAGGTCAAAACAACCGATTGTAATGATAAATTACAACTATGCCAACAATAGAATTTCTTCCCTTAATCTTAAAAATAATAGTAATAAGAAACAAAAAACAGTAATGAAAAGTAGTCACCACCAAATTTCAGAATATTCACGGAACTGCAATTACTAGACGATTACTAGGCAATTCAACGATAGCACAAAAATAATGTATCACAATAGGAATACTTTTCAACTTAAATTGCAGAAGCACTTTATCATTATCATAATACGGCACGACATCTTTATAAACAATAACCAAATATACAATAACTTCTCATACACACAAACACACATATACACGTAAACATTAAAAAAACATATTTCCATAAACTAAAAAAACCCTGTAATAATTATATAAGAGAACGCAGTAACTTGGCTGCTGACAACGAAACTAATAATAAACAAAAACAATGGATCATCGCAAAATGAATAAGGGAGCCAGTGATATTTCTTAATGATTGTATCTATGACAGTCTTAACCATAATTTTATATATATAATTGGACAATATTTATATATATATATATATTGTTGATCTCATCTTGTTCAAGAACCATCTCATTTTTGTCGTTTTTGATACATAGGGCACCAACTGTCTTTTTTCGCACGCTTTGCTTGTTTTGCTATACGATACAGAGATACTTTTAGTGAGCCACTCTATGCACTGATCTGTCCGAGCCAGTGCGACTTAACGTCTTGCATATTTGTTCTTTTCACGGAAAATTTTATGGTCATCACCAGACTTTAATTTTTGCCATCTTGTATGCAGTTTTCTTTTCAGCTATTGCATTTTGTACATTGTCATTCCATCACCAAGTGTCCCGTTCATGCTGAAGTTTTGTACCAATTTTCCCACAAACTGTAGTTGCAGCGTTCATCAAAACGGTTTTGTATGTACTCCAATCTGTACTGGCTCAAGAAGTCTATGTTGGGCGACACATGATTGGCCAGGTATAACTTTTACATTTTTGAATAGCCTTCGTTGTTTTTGCCTGACAGCAAAAAAATCAATTTTCGTGGCTGATGGTCCACTTTTATATGTTATGAGATGTTCTAACCTCTTTCTAAAATATGTGTTCAGTAAACAAAACTGTAAACTTTCAGCAAACTTAAGGATGCGGTTGACATCTTCATTCCGTTCTTCATAGCCAAAACCGCCATGTACGTTGTCAAAACCATCTGTTTTTTCTCCAACGTGGCCATTGAGAGCGCCTCCAATCAGGATTGTTTCAGATTTTGGTATTGTTGAGATGCTGTCAGAGAACGCAGCCCAAAAGTCATTTTTCATCTCTTCTGATTCGCCTGTCTGTGGTGCGTATGCAGAAAAAATAATCATTATTTGCTTTTCTAGGGGAAGCTTGATCCACATGAGACGTGAATTAATTCTTTCAATATCCAGTACTTCTTGGGCTAGCGGTTCTCTGACAAAAATTCCAACACCATTTTTGACCCTCTTTTGACCATTCCAGAATAGTTTATATTAAAAATTATTATATATATTATTATTATATAAAAATTATTATATTATATAAATGATTATATATATTAATATTATATAAAAAATTGTTAAACGATAAATATTAATTACAAAATATTTATAATTATTTATAATTATAATTGTTAAACGATAAATGTTAATTACAAAATATTTATAATTAATTTGAATAAAAAACTGAAATCATTGAAAATAAAAAAAACTGACAAAATTAACTAGAAAATAAAAATAATTGCATTTGTTTTTATATAGTCTTATCTGAAAATATCTAATTAACAATATATATTATATATACACTGCCTGAGCGTCTTGTAAAAAATTACTTTACTCGAATATAATTCTAATTAAAAAATAAATCAATTGAAGTTTATTGGTGTTTCGGAAAAAATAATCACCTTAAAAAATTGGTTGTAAATATTCATCAGAATTTTATAAGATTCGTCTAACAGACCATGTTCACCAAAGCTCAGAGATCCTCTGACCAAATTCTGAAATTAAAACTTAAGCTTTATATTAACTTTCAAAAATCGAAAAAAAATTATCAATTTGTTTAAAAAACAAAGGTTTGTGTCGTGAATGCAAAAACATACAAAATAATAAAAGCCCGTTCTAAGAAAAGTTTTAACTTATAGTTTTATTCAATTGTATCCGTCCTCTACTGCAATCTTAACGGAAAAAAAACAATACACCAGACAAATCTACCAATAAACAAATCTACCAATAAAAAACATGCTTGTTAAACAAATTCTTTGGCTGCAGACTCGATGTTAATTTAGTCGATTGTTTTGAATGGCCTACGTATAGCACTGTCAAAAAACGTATGTGGCTTTTGTTCTCGTGTCTTGGACATCCTTGATCAGTTTGTGAATTTATTGAAATCTGCTTATATGTACACTGTGAGCTGTATGAGGTTGCAGCGACAATATTCTTTGTGGTTTGCGATTGACAGTAGTAACAGACTTCCAAAATAATTGAAGCTGTTGACTTGTTTTACCTGTTTCCATTGATTCCACTATAAGAGCTGTATACTAAACATATCATACATTGTTTATATTCAAGCATTCAATGGATAATCCAGGTAGATCTATCTTTCTCATGATGATCTCACTATAAAGATTGTACAGGTCTGGAAAGAATACACAGCCTCGCCTAACACCATTATTTGTTTCGACAAAACTTATCACTTTGTTACCAACTTTTATCGCTGTTCTGGCCCCAATATAGATAGGGTCTTTTCCATCAATATCCATATTTTTCAATCTTTCTATAAACTCCACTTGTTTCACGCTATCAAAAGCTTTGGAGTAGTCAATGAAACATATAATAATGTCTTTGTTCATTTCAATCGCTCGTTCACTGATCATTCATATCATAAAGATAGCGTTTCTTGTGCAACAATCCTCGACAAAACCACATAGGACATTCAAAATTTCAGATCTTATTTGTTTCGTGCTCTCATCATAAAAATTTTCAAAAGAAGTTTTATAAGATGACTCATCAAGCTAATTGTTCGATATAGTTCACATTCTGTTGCTTTAGGTTTTTTAGCAATGCAATAAATATTGACTTGGATAAATCTCCAGGAATATCGCCGTCGTTATATATCTCATTCAAAATTTCTGTCACGTTTTCAATGCCAAATTCATCAAGGCATTTAATTTCTTCAACAATTCTCATCTGAGTTTAGTGCTTTATTTGATTTCATTTTGCAAAGAACGGCACGAACTTTACATCAAAGTATTTTTGGTCTTTCTACGTCTTTTTAACACGGATATCGTCGAAAGGATCGTTAATGTATTCAGTCAATCATAAAAGTAATTTTTTCTTTCTCTAAGATTACTTTATCTGATTTAGCTTTTATTCATCCAGAAACGGTACAAGCCCTTTATCCTGTGATTTCTTGAATGTGTTTATACTTTGCATTTGCATTACATCTGTTTTACATCTTTTCAATGATTTCATTCAACCACCTTTTGCATCTAAGCATATTGTATTGTCCAGCTTTTTGTATCTACCAGGATTGAAGCCTTTCACTTTCTTTCGTTCGTTTATCAGAGATAGAGAGAAAGAGTATTTATGTATTATATATAATGCGTATAATATTATATATAATATGATCTTATATAATTATATATAATATGAGATATATCAGAGAGAGAGTATTTATGTATTATATATAATGGGTTATATATATATATTTATTATATATATATATTTTTGGTAAACCATTACCTGCCATAGGCCAGATGTATCAATTTTACAAAATTTGAATCTTTCTTTGTACAATTTTATTCAAAATAAAATAATAAAAAATATTTTGACATTAGAAAATAAAAATTTTGTAAAAAATTAGTGAGATAAATGAGCTTGTCTTTTATTTATATTTTAATTTGGCCATAACGCGTGATAACTGTTAACTCTAAGTTTTACAGGGTTTTTATCAATTTTACTCTAAACATGTGCAAACAGCTGATAACAAAAGCTGAATATTCGAGCTGTTTATATTCAATTTACTAAAGAGAGAGCTTAGTGAGGTCAAAACTACAAAAAATCGATGAGAAATATATCGGCCATGATAAATTAGGCAATCTCACCAAAGAAAAGTAAAAATAATTGATTACCATTTTATTATTATTATTATTATTACTGTTATTATTACTTAATTTATGATGTAAATTTTACTGTAGTGCCAAGTAGTATTCTTTTGTATTATTAGTATTAATAACGCCAGTTCGTTTGTTTTGGGCCTGCAAAATGTTCATAGGTGAGGTAATATTGTATGAAAGCGAGGTAATTATACATAAAAATATTACTAATTTGTTTAAATGCTAAAAAAAGAGACCTAGACAAAACATTGAAGACAGTTCTATAAATGAACATGAGGTTGACGAAGACTTTAAACTATCACATCGAGGAGAGCAAACGGCTTCGCAAGTCGAACGAAAAGCTGGAAGAAGAGAATGATTTTTTGCAATCCGAGAAGGAGACAGCTGGGATGTTGAGTTTTCAAAAGTGGCGGTATCTAGGAAGCAGAAACAAGTCATTTCGGAGCTCCAAGGAAAAATATCAACTCTAGAATCTACCCTACAGACCGCAGAATCTACGATAAGTTCAAACGAAAGAGCGCTCGTTCTAGTCAAAAATGACGTAACTAAAAGCAAAGATAATAAACTAGTCACGCTTGAAAAAAAGCCCGAATTAAAATCCAAAGAACTGGAGAAGTTGAAGGCATCGAATAAAAATTTTTAGAAAAAAAAGTCGGATGTTGAGACCTTCCTCATCTGACGCCAGGAGACAGATGGAAATTGAAAGCATTTTTATTATAAAGAATTAGAAGAGAAAGCAGAAGGACAAGAAGGAGAACTCAAGAATATTGTAGATTACCTTGAATAATAGTAATAATAACAGCAAGAAAAAACTCAATTCCAGGATTTCCACGTTTAACAGAAGGTAACATTACTAGTAACATTTTCTCTAAACTAGAACTTGAAACTAAGTTAGTAAGCGTGGATGGTTGCCACTGGACACGATGACGATATCGTAAATTATTTTCTTATAAATGTTATAGATAGATGAATTTGTGGAATGATGGTTTTTTTTCTTTTAAGGGTACATATACAATCAGAACCAGTTATGCCCAGGACCATATTATTTGGTACTGGGCATGACATAAAACTGCATCTACGCTGCCTTACGTGCTTTTGAGCTGCCTTGCGTGCTTTTGAGCGCTTATAACTGGTGGTTGTCGTCAGGGTGGGTTTCCAGATGTAAAAACTTTTCCCCAAATTACTTTTATGCCATCACAAAAAAAAACAACAGCCCCTAGTCCCCAGCAGGCCTTAAGTGGTAAAGGGGTGCCAAGAATCCCTGGGAAGCATGCAATAGCGGAGGGATGTTGCAGAAAAACTCAGAATTGCCCCTCTTTGGTACTTAGACATGGAACGTTCAATGTTGGATCATTGTTGCAGCATGGAAATCGCAGAAATGTTCGAACATAGAAGAATTGACATCTGCTGCTCTCAGGAAATCCGATGAAAATCGAATGGTGTCTGCCAGATCAACTCAGACAGTGAAAAATATGAACTTTTCTGGAATGGTCAAAAGACGGCCAAAAATGGTGTTGGAATTTTTGTCAGAGAACCGTTAGCCCAAGAAGTACTGGATATCAAAAGGATTAATTCACGTCTCATGTGGATCAAGATTCGCATAGAAAAGCAAACAATGATTATTTTTTCTGCATACGCACCACATACAGGCGAATGACAATGAAACAATACTAAATCTCAACAATACCAAAATCTGAAACAATCCTGATTGGAGGCGATCTCAATGGCCACGTTGGAGAGAAAACAGATGGTTTTGACAACGTACATGGCGGTTTTGGCTATGCAAAACGAAATGAAGATGGCAACCGCATCCTTGAGTTTGCTGAAAGTCACGAGTATTGTTTACTGAACACATATTTTAGAAAAAGGTTGGAACATCTCATAACATACTAAAGTGGACCATCAGCCACGTAAACTGATTTCTTTGCTGTACATACAAAACCGTTTTGATAAACGCTGCAACTACAGTTTGTGGGAAAACTGGTAAAAAAAGTCAACATGAACGGGACACTTGGTGGTAGAATAACAGTGTACAAAATGCAATAGCTGAAAAGGAAGCTGCAAAAATCAAAGTCTGTTGATGACCATAAAATTTTCCGGGAGAAGAACAACTATGCAAGACGTCAAATTGCACTGGCTTGGACAGATCAGAGCAGACAGTGTCCCACTAAAAGCAACAGTGATTAAATGAAATCTTTGTATCGTATAGCAAAACAAGCAAAGCGTAAGAAAAAAGACATAGTTGGTGCCTCATGTATCAAAAATGTCAAAAATGAGATGGTTCTTGAACAAGATGAGATCAAGCTACAGTGGAGAGAATACTTCAACCGTCTGTTAAACGAAACAAATTTTATCAATGTTAACTTTGACGCGCCACCCATCGAAGGTCCGATTCCAGGCATCACTGTAGAGGAGCTTACAGAAGCTCTGAAAGCTATGAAGAATAAAAAGGCAGCAGGGCCCTCTGGACTCACAAATGACATTATCAAAGCATCTGGTACTGCAGGTATCCAAACGTTACTACAACTTTGACGTAAAATCGGGAGAAATTGCTCAATGCCAACTAAATGGAACTATAGCATGACAGTCCCGCTATACAAAGGCAAAGGTGATCCATTGAACTGTTCATCATATCGGGGTATACGTCTGTTAGAACATTCCCTGAAAATTGTCGAAAAAATCATTGAGAGAAGATTAACGTCGTGCATCACAATCGGAAATTATCAATTTGGTTTCCTAGCGGGAAAATCATCAATTGATACAATTCACATCCTTCGGCAACCGCAAGAGAAGTACCTCGCAAAGCATCAACAACTATCACACATTTTTGTAGACCTTGAAAAAGCATTTGATCGAGTTCCCCGTGAAACAATCAGGTGGAGTCTACGTCGACAACTCATTCCAGAATATCTTGTTCGACTTGTGATGGAAATGTATACGAATACTAAAACTCTTGTCAGCACAACAGTTGGAAACACAGATGCATTTGACATCGGCGTTAAAATTCACCAAGGCTCGATTCTCAGTCCACTGTTATTTATAACTGTGATGGAACAAATCACAAAACCGATACGCACTGGTGACATTTGGAATCTAATATATGCTGATGATATCGTTTTAACAGCCACGTCTGAGCAGAATGCAGCACAGATGTTTGAAGATTGGAACACCAGACTCGCCGATCATGGATTCAAAGTCAACATCAGCAAAACCAAAGCAATGAACACTGGTAAACCCATCCAATTAACAGTTACTGGACGATGGCCATGTTCAGTTTGTAAAGCTGGTGTAGGTAACAATTCAATCAAGTGTCAGCAGTGTAACCAGTGGTGTCACAAACGTTGTTCAAAAATAATTGGTACTTTATCTAAAGTGTCCAATTTTGTTTGTCCTGCTTGCATCAATGCACAACAACAAATTCAAAATAGCACTGTTTTAGAAGCCATTAGGGTAGAGAAAGTCACATCGTTTCAATATCTAGGAAATGTTCTGGATTGTACTGGAACAGCTGAAGCTGCCGTTCGGGCACGCATACGTGCAGCCTGGAATAAATGGCATCTTCTTGCCTCTATATTGATGCGGCGTGACTACGATCAAGACTTTATAAATCTGTGGTACGTCTGGTGTTCTTATATAGCGCAGAAACATGGCCAATGACAACCAAACGGGAACAACAATTTCCCGAACCAATATGAAAATGCTCCCATAGATGCAACGAATTAGTCTGAAAGACCACATCAAATCTACCGAGATCCTGCGTCGTGCTGGTTTAGATGATATAAAGGACGAATGCCGGCAACACCGTCTGCGGTGGTTTGGTCATGTCAAACGAAGTGTAAGCAGTGCCATAACTTTTTTTGCAGATGTTGATGTACCTGGCACACGTCCCAAAGGCTGTCCAAAGAAGTCCTGGTCACAAACAATCGAGCAAGACATGAAAGCTCTAAATTTAAATGAATTGTTGTATCAACAACTGATCGTCTAATTTGGCGCAAAAAGTTGATGGCAAAGAAAACAACGTCCTACCTTTGGGAACCGGGTTTCTAGACGCAAAACGAAGATTGATTGATTATCAGAGATACGATGTCATCGGTTATCCATTTTGACCAATTCTTTGCTCCTTCAACGATATAACTTCCCTTGCTGATTTTGTGACTGCATCTTAAAATTTTTCACATTTAGATTTTTTACGTCTTCCGTCAATAACTGAAAACGATTTCGTACTTCAACGTTATACTTGACCTTGATCTCATCATTTTGTGACGGACTGACAAAATCCAAACGTTTTGGGGCAACTTCACTCTTCATTTTCTTCAACTTTATCTTGATTTTACAAACAACTAACAATCAGCTTCAGAGTAACTTCTGCATTGTAAAACAGCATTTCGACATTGTCTATTCATAGTAATGTAATAATCAATCATATTTCTTATATTTTGTCTCCGAGTCTCTTCAAAGAATATTTTTGCCTTGGGTGTTTGTCAAACTAAAAGTTGGTAATGATTTAATCATTTACGCCACATCATTCAATTAACTTTTCACTCTACTCCTCTTCATTTCTTTCCCCTATCCCATGTATTTTTTCTGAGCCAAATTTTGCATTCAGGCCACATATCACAATAACAACTTCATGAGATTTACAAAGCATGTTTTTAAAGCATCATCTACATCACTGTAAAAAGTATCAAGTCTTCTCCACTGCTTTCAATCGTTGGCGCATAAACTTGGTTGACAGGTTTTGCGTGTAATATGACCAACAAAACTCTGGCATCGCCCAGAAACCTTACAAATGTTTAAACATTTTTTTGTTCAAAAGTACACCTACTCCTCGTTTGTGTGAATCGCCTCCAGAGTAGATAAATTTGCCTTTTTCAAAAGTAGTGACACCTGATTTCTCCCACCAAGGTTCGCTTACTCTTTTTATTTCCTGTTTTACGTTTTCAAATATCACAGTCTGATACAACGTTCTAACGTTCCATGTTAAATCAATCAATCTTCGTTTAGCGTCCAGAAACCCATTCCCCCGAGGTAGGACGTTGATTCATTGCCATAAATTTTTTGCTCCAAATTAGACGTTCATTTGTATCCATTTCATTTAAATTTAGAGCTTTTATGTCTTGCCAGATTGTTTGCAACCAGGGTTTCTTTGGAAGGCCTTTGGGTCGTGTGCCAGGTACTTCAACATCTGCAAGAGAAATTTTGGCACTGTTTCTACTTCGTTTGACATGACCAAACCACCGCAAACGGTGTTGCCGGCATTCGTCCTTTATATCATCTAAACCAGCACGAAGCAGGATCTCGGTAGATTTGATGTGGTCCTTCAGACTAATTTGTTTCATCCATCGGAGCATTTTCATATCGGTTCGGTGAAGTTGTTGTTCCAGTTTGGTTGTCATTGGCCATGTTTCTGCACCATATAACACCGGACGTATTACAGATTTATAAAGTCTTGATCGTAGTGGTAGTACGTAGTGGGATGTTACGCCGCATCAATATAGAGGCAAGGAGATGCCATTTATTCCAGGCTGCACGTATGTGTGCTCGAACGGCAGCTTCAGCTATTCCAGTACAATCCAGAACATCTCCTAGATATTGAAACGATGTGACTTTCTCTACCTTAATGGCTTCAAAAACATTGCTTTTTTTAATTTGTTGTTGTGCATTGATGCAAGCAGGACAAACAAAATTGGACACTTTAGATAAAGTGCCAATTATTTTTGACCTTTTTTGACAATTATTCTAACGTTCCATGTTGCCACAGTAAAACGTTTATTCAACCTGTCATTATCATAATGTTTTTTTGATTTGGTTTGTGTTTGTCGATGGTTTTTTTGGCAAAAGTTGTAGACAGTAGGTTGCTATTACTTGCTTTCAATTATTTTTCCTTCTTTATGAGATAACTCATAACAAATAAAATTATCTAAAATAATTAAGTAAGTTAAAGTAATATGGACAATGTACTTGGAATTAATGTTTAAAAATTAAAATTAAAGATAATCCAAAAATAATAAACAACAACACACGTTTAGACGACATTTTCCCCGAGATCAAGGGTTGCCGTTTGGCTACCTATGATGAAACCGAAATACCCTTCGACGTCATTTACATCTGTCACTCGCCTCAGTATCACGCAACCCTGCTTTCACTATGTCCTTCTCCACCTCCTCTCTCCATCCCAATCGCGGACGAACCCTTCCTATCACTCCTTCAACCTCGAACTCCAACGCTCGCCTAATCCCGACCCTTTCATCCCCTCTCAACACATGTCCATGCCACCGCAATCTCAATCTCCTTACCAATGTCACAATGTCCTCATTCAGTCCTATCATCGACATCAGCTCTGTACTACTCCTCTTATCCTTCACTTTAACCCCACACATCATCCTCACCATAGCTCTTTCAGCCCTATGCAGTACACTTTTCTCCTCTCTCCTCAACACCCAAGTTTATATACCCTCCCTTTCATCTTCACTGACCATTTCTTTTTACACAATACCCCAACAAGTTCCCTAAAATTCATCCATCCCACACTCTCCTATCACATACCCCACAGGGGTCTATTTTACTTATCACTCGCTCCCCACCTTTCCCACTTACCATTACCTTCGTCTTAGTAATATTAACCTTTAACCCTTTCTTTTCGATAACACTTTTCCATCTGTCAAATTTTAACTGCAATTTTTCCATGCTATCAGCCATCAAAACTAAATCATCTGCATACAAAATCTCAAATAACAACTTCTCCATTATGTTTCCCCACACAACAAACAAACAAAAACGGTGATAACACTGATCCTTGATGCACCCCTACCTTAACACTAAAAACAAAACCCCTGTCGTCTTACCTAGTTTCATTTCTCTAACTGCCCTCTCTACTTCCTCCATCGTCACCTTTTCTATGGGTCCGTGTGTGACTGCGGATTCCACATCTCCGTCTCATTTTCTTCATTCATCAACCTTTCCATATGGGCTTTCCACACCTGAGCTTTTTTTTCATCTATGCACAACTTGCCAGATCCATCCCAAACATATCCATTCCCTATAACATCTTTCCTATCCCTCATTGACTGCTTTGCTACTTAGAACATTTTCCTCGAACTCACATCAAATTCCATTTCCCTCGTTGACCTATCTGATGCTTTCGTCATTGCAGTTGCCACTGCCCGTTTTGCAACTTTCTTAGCCTTCCTGTACTCAATATCCGCTTTCTTCGTCATGTCCCTTCTCCACACCCTAAACCTCTCCTTCTTGACCTCTAAAACCTTTCTTATATTTTCATCCCACCACCACGTCTCACCATGCCTACACTTTCCTCACGTCCATCCACATACTTTATCTGCCGTAGTCAACACGCAGTCCCTATATTTCTCCCAAACATCTCCATCCTTACTACTCTCCCAACTTTCAGCCACCTTCAATTCAAATGCCTTCCTCACCTCTACATCCTGTAACTTCCATGCCACAAACTTATCCTTTTTCCTCCTCCCTATTTCTTTTGATACCACATCCATCACAACCATACTATGCTGCAACATACCAGGTATCGCTTCACATTCCTTACATACTTTCTATGATTCGCCCTTATCAATATATAATCTATCATTGACCTATGCTCCTCTGACCTATATGTAATTAATCGTGCTGGTTCTCTTATAAACCAGGTATTCCCCACCACCATGCTATGTGCATCCGCCAACTCCAACACTCTACGCCCTTCCTCATTCCGTATACCATATCCCCATGTACACCTTCATATCCGTCTGCATCCGCCTCCACATAACCATTCAAATCACCCAACAACACCACAAACTCATCCAACCCCGCTTGCCCAATCTCGTCAAAAACATCATCATAAAACCTATCCTTCTCCTCTTCCTTCCTAATTTGTTGCGAAGCATATCCGGATATTTCCCTCACTATTACCTTTCCAAACACCATCACCACCACAATTACACCATTGCTTTTCCGCCTCACTTCCAACACCTTCTACACCAACTCTTCTCTTACCATCACACCAACTCCACCCGTACCATCATCCTCCTTCCACCACAACTTATATCTTCCACCTTTATCCCCCACAAACCTTGTACCCTCTCCCTTCCATCTGATCTCCTGTAATGCAGCCACGTCAACCACTCTCCTCTGCAACTTCTTCACCACTTCCAAACTCCTTCCTGTCAACGTGCCTACATTCCAGGTACCAAACCTCCAACCCCTTGGTCTACAAGTAATCCTTCCATCCATAGTGCCTTGCACCGCAACACTATAGAGTGGGGTGCCAGTAACCAGACCATCCACAGGGCCTTGCACCGAAACCCCATGGACTGGGTCTCCGAGGATTCTTTGCACCCTCTTCTGCCGGATAGTGAGAGCCATCATAAGTATTTTTTTTTACTAATTTTTACGCAGGACGCCCTTCCTTACGCAACCACAGTTATAAGCGGTGGGCCTAGCCTTTGATGATCCAACATCACTCACAAGGCAGTGAGGGTCAGTTTAATGTCATAATCAGGACTAGAAATAATAATACATAAAAATTAAAAATAGTAATTATTTTAGAAAATAAACCAATATAATAAAATTTCAAAATGAACAGAATTGAACATAAATGAATATTAATGAAAGATTAAAAAACAAATAATTAAAAACTAATTTTATGCAATATACATACAATTTGAACTGTGAAATTGAAATTACATAAAATAATGATGTTTTTTAATAACTTCATAATACCTGATATTTAAGAATTAAAGATTCTAATATTAAACCGAATAAAATAAGATAAAATAAATTAATTGCAATAATAAGTCAATATTATTAGATATTCTTTCCTTCCACACATCATGCGGAAGGAAAGAATGGAAAATCTAACAACTACTGGAAAGATGGCAAGGAAAGGAGATCACGGTCAACAACGAACAACATTTGTGAAGTTCTTGGGCCACTTGTTGAATATTACCATATTTCAACTACTACAAAGCGTTAAAGATTGGGTTTTGTGGAGGTCAATGGCCGTTAATGTCCTGAAAGGATAAGGCACGAAAAGAAGAAGTCAATATTAAAAGATCATTAAACATACAGAACTCAAGATTAAATGCGAATATTTTGAAATATAAAACCGTTAAAACGATACACTACACTACTTATAAATTATTAAAAAAAATAAATATAAAAAAATATACGAATATTTAAATTAAAAAAAAAGTTAATTTATAAAAAATAAACTTCTCCAAAACTGTCTAAATTGCAAAATTTTAAAAAACAATTTCTAATCAACACCGCCATAGATGTTCGCTAAGGACGATTGTGCAAGATAATTTAAATCTTTCGTAAGTTAAAATCTAGTTAAATAAATCTTGACAACTATAAAATTTGAAATACAAACGGCTAAAATTACCTGTTTGTGGCGAGCAATAGCAATATTATAAAAATGACAATAAATGAATAAAATCTTGTTAGCTAACTATGACATTGTTTATATTAATTTCAGCATCTTTTTTTTCTTTCAAAAAATAAAATCCCTCTCCTCTGAAAGGAACTTCGTAGCCAGTTGTTAAATAAACAGTTGGAGAATATGCGTAATCTGTTAAAACTGACCCAAGACCTGAGCTATTTGTGACATCAAATTCTGAAAAATTTATTATTTGTAAAATTAATTGATTAGTCAAAAAGCTTTATTTTTAAATTATAATTGTGACAAACATAATTCGAATACATTTCTAAAAATATATTCTTGAAATTTTAATTTTCTCATATCAGTTAACGACAAAGAGAACAACGACGAGAGCCCCACTCCAACTAAATACATTCAGCACGGCGAACCCCAAAGCATGGTTTACATATTTCGAAAATCCCCGGCCCTTGTTGTCTCTTCGGTACCAGATTTTGTTACGGCGTTGTGTGTTATGGTGGTAGAACCATTTCGATTGGATATTTGATGCCGGGGCCGGGGATTCTCAGAAGATGAATGGTATCCCACGTTGGTTGAAAGTCTACCAATGGATGTCGTCATAGATGTGGAGACGGAATTGGCGTCGGCACCTCACTGAAGCGCGTGTTAACGCAGAGATATTCGGTCTCAGACGAAGAAAATTTGCACACGCTGCTCCGAGGCGTGGCCATGGAAGACAGAACGCCATCACAACTATTGAGGCACATGCAAAGCCTGTGGGTGGCAAACAATAGAGACGAAAGCATTTTGAAACAATTGTGGTTGAACCAGCTACCATCCGCAATACAAATGCATTTAGCAGTCTCAACCGACGAGACGCTTCAAAGGTTAGCGACCATAGCTGACCGAATGCATCAAATATCCAATCGAAATGGTTCTACCACCATAACACACAACGCCGTAACAAAATCTGGTACCGAAGAGACAACAACTAAGAGAGATGAGGTATTTGCATTCAGGCGCAAACATCAACAACAACTAACGAAGACAAAATTCCAATCTAGAGCAGCAGATGGTGAGGAGACAGATGTTTGCCGTATGGGGACAGAGCAAAAAAGTGTGCGAGACCATGCAACTACAAAGCAAAAGTCGCCAAGTCGTCAAACTACAAGGCCAGTTGCTAATGGTGGCGGCAACCTCTAAATTAATTAGAGCCAGGTATGTTTGGCCCCACATTGATAAATACATCCGTAACTGGTGCAGAGAGTGTCTGCAATGTCAACGCAGCAAAGTACATCGACATACAGCTTCACGTCCAGCAGAATTCCCTCCACCAAGCAGCAGGTTTCAGCATGTACACATCGATTTAGTCGGACAAATGTCTTTATCAGATGGACACACACACATTTTAACGTGTGTCGATCGTTTCACCAGATGGCCAGTAGCAATTCCCATCAAAAATACTTTAACGGAAACAATAGTAGATAAATTATTTTCAAACTGGATTTCGTTGTATGGAGTCCCAGAAACCATTACAACAGACAGAGGCAGCTAGTTCACATCTTTTCCTTTCAAGAGATTCACCCAGTTACTAAACATTAAACATATTCACACCACCGCCTACCACCCAGCAGCCAACGGTATGGTGGAACGATTGCATAGACAGCTTAAGGCTTCACTCATGGCTCACGGTTCAGACAAATGGACGGATGTATTACCAGTGACACTATTAGGCATTCGTGTAACGGAGAAGGAAGACCTAAAGAACTTGTTTACGGCACAACACTCCGCCTTCCCGGAAATTTTCCAAACAAACGGCCAGAGACAACCGATGTACACACCTATGCATTAAAACTCAAATGCTGGGCGGAGACCCTAAAAGAAACACAACCAAGAACAAGTACAAACGTGAGTTACATTCCAAAAGACCTCTTCACTTCAGAACAGGTCTTTATTCGTACGGATGCTCACCGCTCACCACTACAACCTCCATACGAGGGACCCTACACAGTGGTAGAACGACACCCAAAATATTTCGTCATTGACAAAAAGGGGCATAGGGACACGGTGGCAATAGACCGCCTCAAACCCGCATACTCACCGGCACCATCAATACCGTCACCCATGCCAACGACCACAGCGCCGACACCACCTTCTACAACACCTTCAACAAAATTAATTCCGTCGTCGAACGACACATCAGCATCAACAAAAACGTCAACGCTATCTCCATCAACGGACGAGGACATGCCAACAACAGAAACATCTACGTCGACACAAGCACACCCAAATCGGTCCATCGACACCAACATTCCATCACCCCGGAGAACCACAAGATCGGGAAGAACAGTTCACCTCCCATCTCGATATTTTGATTAGCATATCTGGTAGGGGAATATTGTTGAACCGCACATCATTAAATCTAAGCATGTGACGACTTATATAGCTTCAACACAAAGACAACAGCCCTTCTTCTTGCGACATTTTACGATCGAACTTTTCTTTGTCTAATTGCATTGCCGAACACGTTTTCATTTATTTTGTATTACGCAAATAAATACGTTATAAACATTCTTACTTGTTGTTTCTTATATCTAAAGAAACTCGCAACATTGTTATTGAAGACAATCATCGTCCAAAATATATTCCAACGTAAACGTCGAGGTTAAAAAAATTATGCTATATTTTCAGTTGTTTTCAAATGTTTCAGTTTGTTGCTCCTAATTTTTCTAAGACCATAACAAAATCAAAAACAGTCGAATATACGGCTTCTCGTTGTTTACTAGCATTGTTCAAATTTCCAGCAAATAACAAATTTAAGGAAAATATTTATTTAACGTTAACTTTATTATTTAGTTTCCAGTATAAATAAAAACTACAAAAGATTTAAATTATTCGTTTTCTCGAGTTTCACTTTCACAAACTTAGGTGACATCGCCAATATTCATTGGAAGTGTTTGGCGAAACTAATTTTTCAAAAAATTGAAAAATAAACCATAACACATTGTGGCTTTCAAAATTAAAAAATATTGTATTCAGCAAAGGCTGGTAGACAGTGAAGTTCTAAGGAACTTGCTAAGACAGTAATGAAATAGGAAAAATAAAAAGAAACTAATAACCAGCCAAACTATGTGAAATATATTATTAAGAATTAAATAAATAAAACCAATAACATGACAAACAACACAATTTCTTGCACATATCAATCATGATTTTATAAATCAATCAATCAATCAATCAATCAATCAATCTTCGTTTAGTATCAAGAGGCCCAGTTTCCCGAGGTAGGACGTTGTTTACTTTGTCATCAATTTTTTGCGCCAAATTAGACGATCAGTTGTATCAAATTCATTTAAATTTAGAGCTTTCATGTCTTGCCAGATTGTTTACGTACAAGACTTCTTTGGACAGCCTTTGGGACGTGTGCCAGGTATTTCAACATCTGCGAGAAAAGTTATGGCACTCTTTCCACTTCGTTTGACATGACCAAACCACCGCAGACGGTGTTGCCGGCATTCGTCCTTTCATCTAAACCAGAACGACGCAGGATCTTGGTAGATTTGATGGGGTCCTTCAGACTAATTTGTTGCATCCATCGGAGCATTTTCATGTCAGTTCGTTGAAGTTGTTGTTCCAGTTTTGTTGTCATTGGCAATGTTTCTGCACCATATAACAACACCGGAAGTAAATCAGATTTTAACAGTTTTGATCGTAGTGGTAGTGAAATGTCCAGGCTGCACGTATGCGTGCCCGAACGGCAGCTTCAGCTGTTCCAGTACAATCCAGAACATTTCCTAGATATTGAAACGATGTGACTTTCTCTACCTTAATGGCTTCAAAAACAGTGCTGTTTTGAATTTGTTGTTGTGGATTAATGCAAGCAGGACAAACAAAATTGGACACTTTATATAAAGTACCAATTATATTTGAACAACGTTTGTGACACCACTTTGGCGGCGTGAAAGCTCAATGGTTAAAGGCGCCTGGTCTTGCAATTGCAATGACTGGGTTCGAATACAAAGAGATCCCCGCCTATCATATGCAATGTCTACACAGTTAGACCACCAATCGCAAGCCAGTACAGATTGGAGTACATACAAAACCGATTTGATAAACGCTGCAACTACAGTTTGTGGGAAAACTGGTACAAAACCCAGGCACGAACGGGACACTTGTTGGTGGAATGACTGTGTACAAAATGCAATAGCTGAAAAGAAAGCTGCATACAAGCAATGGCCAAAATCAAAGTCTGTTGATGACCATAAAATTTTTCGTGAGAAGAACAACTATGCAAGATGTCAAGTTGCACTGGCTTGGACAGATCAGTGCAGACAATGGCTCACTAAAGGCAAAGGTGATTAAATGAAATTTCTGTATCGTATAGCAAAACAAGCAAAGAATACGAAACAAGACATAGTTGATGCCTCATTTATCAAAAACGACAAAAATGAGATGGTTCTTGAACAAGATGAGACCAGGCTACAGTGGAGAAAGTACTTCAACCGTCTGTTAAACGAAACAAATCCCATCAATGTCAACTTTGACGCTCCACCCATTAAAGGTCCAATTCCAGACATTACTGTAGAGGAGCTTCCAGAAGCTCTGAAAGCAATAAAGGATGGAAAAGCAGCAGGGCCCTCTGGACTCACAAATGACATTATCAAAGCATCTGGTACTGCAGGTATCCAAACGTTACTACAACTTTGCCGTTAAGTGTGCAGAAATGGAATTATGAATGGAACTATAGCATGACATTTCCGCTATACAAAGGCAAAAATGATCCATTGAAATGGGTTATATCGGGGTATACGTCTGTTAGAACACTCCCTGAAAATTGTCGAAAAAATCATTGAGGGAAGATTAACGTCGTACATCACAATCGGAAATTATCAATTTGGTTTCCTTGCAGAGAAAGCAACAATTGATGCAAATTCACATCCTTCTGCAACTGCAAGAGAAGTACCTCGCAAAGCATCAACAACTATCATACATTTTTGAAGACTTTGAAAAAGCATTTGATCGAGTTCCCCGTGAAGCAATCAGGTGGAGTCTACGTCAAAAACTCATTCCAGGGAATCTTGTTCGACTTGTGATGGAAATGTATACAAATACTAAGACATTCGTTAGCATAACGGTTGGAAACACAGATGCATTTGACATTTAGCAGTGTAATCAGTGGTGTCACAAACGTTGTTCTAAAATAATTGGTCCAATTTCGTTTGTCCTGCTTGCATCAATCCACAACAACAAATTAAAAATAGCACTGTTTTTGAAGCCATTAAGGTAGAGAAAGTCACATCGTTTCAATATCTAGGAAATGTTCTGGATTGTACTGGAACAGCTGAAGCTGCCGTTCGGGCACGCATACGTGCAGCCTGGAATAAATGGCATCTCCTTATCTCTATATTGATGCGGCGTGACTACGATCAAGACTTTATAAATCTGTGGTACGTCTGGTGTTGTTATATAGCGCAGAAACATGGCCAATGACAACCAAACTGGAACAACAATTTCCCGAACCAATATGAAAATGCTCCCATAGATGCAACGAATTAATCTGAAGAACCACATCAAATCTACCGAAATCCTGCGTCCTGCGGGTTTAGATGATATAAAGGACGAATGCCGGCAACACCGTCTGCGGTGGTTTGGTCATGTCAAACGAAGTGGAAACAGTGCCATAACTTTTTTTGGTCACAAACAATCGAGCAAGACATGAAAGCTCTAAATTTAAATGAATTTGATACAACTGATCGTCTAATTTGGCGCAAAAAGTTGATGACAAAAAAAACAACGTCCTACCTTTGGGAACCGGGTCTCTGGACGCTAAACGAAGATTGATTGATTGATTGATTGATTGATTGATTGATTGACTGACTGACTGACTGACTGACTGATTATGCAGAGCAATGCCGCTACCATTTCAGTTTTAAATATTTCAAATATTCCATGCATGCAGTATTCTATGCACACCGTATAATAAAATAAACGAAATAGTTGATAAACGAAAATTTTATTTGGATTTGTATGAGGCATTCAAGTTTGTTCACCCAAATAAAAATGCACAGTCTTTGCAGTCAGATTCAAATACGTTTTGGTGTAGTGTGAAAGATAAAGATGATGGAAATGATTTAGTTCAGAAGAAACTGTGTGAATTAGGCAATGTGGAGCGGAAGAATGTTGCCAACCTGTTGTCATTTTGGTCAAAGTTATAGATGTAAAAGAGCATTTTTAAATTCTTTTAATAGTTATGGTAAAGATGAACTAAACTTATCAGCTAAATTTTTAATGAGTATTGCAATAGTATTGCAATATCTGTTCAATACTTTTTTTTGTTGAAAGTGCAATAATATTAGTGTTGACATTTTACCTGATCAAGAAATTTAAACGTTTCCAAGCAACAGTAAAACATTCAGTCAACAGGGCAGTTTAAATCAGTAATACGTGAAGTGTTGAATACAGCCTCAAAAAATGTTATAATTCAATTTAACATTAATTTGTTCATTTTTTTAACGCCTGCTGGTCATAATAAATGATAATAAATAATAAATAAACAAATTTTCAAGTTTCACAGGGTCCAACAACAGTTGCCGCAACCAGTCAGTCGATCAGCAACGAATCTAATACCAGTGATAACTCCGGATCAAGTGCCATTGTCTAATAACATATGATTGTATTTGTTCAGGAAATGCTTCAGTATTTTAATTAAAATTGGTTCCATGATAGGCACTGATAGACACGTCCGCCTTCTGTAAGTCATCTACATCATCGATTGTAGGGCTCTTTTGACATTGGTGGAGAGACTCAAAAATGTTAGGTGATATGTGTGGACCATCACTATATGGTTTAATAATGTAGACATATTTATTCTATCGCAATTTACAAGTTTCTGACTGACATTTACTGTTCAATTTTAATATTAAGCAACAAAAAATAAAAAATCCATAACTTCTTTGTGTACATGATTGAATGTAGACAATGCTGACAATGATACAGACATTTCATTAGTTACAATGGAGCAACATTTGGCAACAGTGTGGATCGAACTGTAGAATTAGCCATGAACATGAAATGGATCGTTGCGAGACATTTCTATTCTGATTTAAAATTTTTTTTTAGGTCATGGTGTTATCTAAAATATATTAGTGATATTAACAGATTACAGGTCGTGAATGGGGGGGAGGAGTTAGCCGGGTGTGACATAATTATTATTGGATGTCTTTGTTCTATGAGTAATGATTTGGCAAAAAGCTTTTCTGTTCTATTATGCATGTTTTTATGCAAGCTTAATCAACAGATGCTTCACGTCTAGAGATAAAAACTCACAAAAGCTTTTCGCACTTACGTACGTCGTTTGATAGATTAATGCTTATCAGTATGGGATTCGCACTATAAGTACCAAGTGGCAAAACTTGAAAATGTCCAGACAAGATTTACCAAATCTATTCCATTTATAGATCATCTTTCATACTTGTCAGTTGGATTGCAAAAACTAGAACGTCGTAGGTTAATTTTCGATTTGTGCCTCTGGTAAAAAAATACTACATAACCTCATCCTGATTGACCTAAGTAGTTGTTTCATCTCTTCATATTATTTGTTAACTTGTGGGCATCAAAGTCGATTGCAAGATTTTGACAAACAACTCAAAATTTTTTCTGTAACAAGATCATTCGTCTATGGAACGCATTGCCAGCAGAAGTGGTCCAATCAACCTCATTTACTATTTTCAAAAATAACCTACTATCTATTGCTTTAAACAAATTTTTGTTTATTAAATTTATTTTTATACTGTCATATAGTTAATTACTTATTATTTTTTAATATCGTCCGTATGTTTTTATAAACCATTTTGAAACTTATTTGCATCATTTTTCTGTTGTTGACACATTTACTCATTTAAATATTACTTTTTATTATATTAGTCTTTAGCTATAACCATTGAACTAACTAATTATGCTTATTTTTTTCATAATTTTGTCGTATGTTTTATAAAATTCGTTTTTTTCCTGGCTGGTTTATAAGTCTGTTAAGGCCCTCTGAGTCAAATTTATCAAAAAATAAATGAATAAATAGATAAAGAAATGTATTTAAAATTATAGTATGAGACTTAATTTAAGTTTGACGACCTCACGCTATTACAATAGTTTAAATAAGTGTGGATAAGGAATTAAAAAAATTTCAGGCTTAGGTAACAAGTAGATAATTTTGTGAATGATACCGAAATTTTTAAAAATTTTACTTGAAAAAAAGTTGAAACCAAGTTGATTCGTCCTCGACAACTAAAATTACATGTGATAATTACTTCTAAAAACTTTCACACAAATATCGTCTGTGACTGTAGGAAAATAATTTCAATGCTTTGATAGGTAGCAAAACCAAAAAAAAATGTCTCCATTGGAAGAAGTTGCTGCCATTTACAATAAAAAAAATAAAAGACTACTACTTTTAAAATCTGATAGTGTCGTTATGTAAGGTTTAAATTTGTGTCAATGTAAAACCAACATAAACCAAGTAAATTCAGATTAGCCCCTCTATGGTACTTAGACTTGGAACGCACAATGTTGGATCACTGACTGGCCGCAGCATGGAAATCGCAGAAATGCTCGAGCGTAGAAGGATTGACATCTGCTGCCTTCAGGAGACCCAATGGAAATCGAATGGTGTTTGTCATGTCAATTCAGACAAAAAAATATATAAACTATTCTGGAATGGTCAAAAGACGGCCAAAAATGACGTTGGAATTTTTGTCAAAGAACCGCTAGCCTAAGAAGTACTGGATATTGAAAGGAATAATTCACGTCTCATGTGGATCAAGCTTCGCCTAGAAAAGCAAACAATGATTATTTTTTCTGCATACGCAACACAGACAGGCGAATCAGGAGAGATGAAAAATTACTTCTGGGCTGCGTTCTCTGACAGCATCTCAACAATACCAAAATCTGAAACAATCCTTATTGGAAGCTATCTCAATGGCCACGTTGGAGAGAAAACAGATGGTTTTGACAACGTACATGGCGGTTTTGGCTATGGAGAACGGAATGAAGATGGCAACCGCATCCTTGAGTTTGCTCAAAGTCACGGGTTTTGTTTACTGAACACATATATAAGAAAAAGGTTGGAACATCTCGTTATACAAAAGTGGACCATCAGCCACGCAAATTGATTTCTTCGCTGTCAAACAACACCTGTATCGTATAGCAAAACAAGCAAAGCGTACAAAAAAGATATAGTTGGTGCTTCATGGATCAAAAACGACAAAAATGAGATGGTTCTTGAACAAGATGAGATCAAGCTACAGTGGAGAGAATACTTCAACCATCTGTTAAATGAAACAAATCCCATTAATGTCGACTTTGACGCTCTTTCCATCATAGGTCCGATTCCTGACATCTCTGCAAAGAAGCTTACAGAAGCTCTGACAGCTATGAAGAATGGAGAGGCAGCAGGGCCCTCTGGACTCACAAATGACATTATCAAAGCATCTAGTACTGCAGGTACGTTACTACAACTTTGCCATGAAGTGTGGAGAAATTGCTCAATGCCGACTGAATAGAACTATAGCATGACAGTTCCGCTATACAAAGGCAAAGGTGATCCATTGAACTGTTCATCATATCGGGGTACACGTCTGTTGAAAATTGAAAATTGTCGAAAAAATCATTGAGAGAAGATTAACGTCGTGCATCACAATCGGAAATTATCAATTTGGTTTCCTAGCGGGGAAATAAACAATTGATGCAATACACATCCATCAGCAACTGCAAGAGAAGTACCTCGCAAAGCATCAACAACTACCACACATTTTTGTAGACCTTAAAAAAGCATTTGATCGAGTTCTCCGTGAAGCAATCAGGTGGAGTCGACGTCGACAACTCATTCCAGAATATCTTGTTCGACTTGTGAGGGAAATGTATACGAACACTAAGACTATCGTCAGCACAACGGTTGGAAACACAGATTTATTTGACATCGGCGTGTAAGTTCGCCAAGGCTCGATTCTCAGTCCACTGTTATTTATAACTGTGATGGAAGAAATCAAAAAACCGATACGCACTGGTGACATTTGGAATCTAATATATGCTGATGATATCGTTTTAACAGCCACGTCTGAGCAGAATGCAGCACAGATGTTTGAAGATTGGAACACCAGACTCGCCGATCATGGATTCAAAGTCAACATCAGCAAAACCAAATCAATGAACATTGGTGAACATATCCAATCCACAACCTAAGATAACGATTTTCTAAACTTTTAGCACTAAGATCTACAAACAAGTCATAGGATAACCACACACTCCTTTTCCTTCATTAATTTACTAATAAAAACGTATTATAACACGAATGATGAACACATGTAGATTATTGAATGAAAAAAACAATGAAGTTGGTGTAAGAAAATTTTTAACTAAAACTATACTTTTAGAGAATTTATAATTTAATTTTTCATTAATAAAATGGAATTTTATTCATCAAGTAATTCAATTCGAAAACGTTATAAAACAAATTAATGAAATACTTTTTTGTTTCTTAAGTTAATTTTATTTTGTCTATTACAAACACCGTCATGCAATGTTTTTGTTACTTTTTTCAATCATATATGAATTTGGTGACATACACTGGTGACATTTGGAATCTAATATATGCTGATGATATCGTTTTAACAGCCACGTCTGAACAGAATGCAGCACAGATGTTTGAAGATTGGAACACCAGACTCGCCGATCATGGATTCAAAGTCAACATCAGCAAAACCAAAGCAATGAAAACTGGTTAACCATCCAATCCACAGCTACTGGACGATGGCCATGTTCAGTTTGTAAAGCTTGTGTAGGTAACAATTCAATCAAGTGTCAGCAGTGTAACCAGTGGTGTCACTAACGTTGTTCAAAAATAATTGGTAATTTGTCTAAAGTGTCCAATTTTGTTTGTCCTGCTTGCATCAATCCACAACAACAAATTTGAAATAGCAATGTTCTTGAAGCCATTAGGGTAGAGAAAGTCACATCGTTTCAATATCTAGGGATGTTCTGGATTGTAGTGGAACAGCTGTGGCTGCCGTTCGAGCACGCATACGTGCAGCATGAAATAAATGGCATCTCCTTGCCTCTGTATTGATGCGGCATGACATCCCACTACCACTACGATCAAGACTTTATAAATCAGTGATACGTCCGGTGTTGTTATATGGTGCAGAAACATGGCCAATGACAACCAAACTGGAATAAAAACTTCACCGAACCGATATGAAACTGATCCGATGGATGAAACGAATTAATCTGAAGGACCACATCCTGCATCGTGCTGGTTTAGATGATATAAAAGACGAATGCCGGCAACACCGTCTGCGGTGGTTTGGTCATGTCAAACGAAGTGGAAAGAGTGCCATAACTTCTCTTGAGATGTTGAAAGTACCTGGCACACGTCCCAAAGGCCGTCCAAAGAAGTTATTGTCTCAAACAATCGAGCAAGACATGAAAACTCTAAATTTAAATGAAATGAATACAACTGATCGTCTAATTTGGCGCAAAAAGTTGATGGCAAAGAAAACAACGTCCTACCTCGGGAAACTGGGTCTCTAGACGCCAAACGAAGATTGATTGATATTAATTTGATGGTAAATTTTTACATGTACGTTTGGAAAAGCAATAGTAACTAACAAAAAATTATTTTTATTTATTATCGAATATATTGTTTCAAGATAATGTAAATATAATAAAAGTCCTGCACGGTATGAATAAATTAGAGTGGATGTGTATTTTATAAAAGTTGAAACAAAACAAAAAATAAATAAATATGACAAATGAAAAAGATGAGTTGCTTTTGGAGAAAGATAAATCAAATTGGCATAGAATTTTTAAAAAGAATATTGCATCTATTATATCACCTTATAAAAAACCTAGTTTATTATTCATATTTACAGTACGATTACGATTACAACAACAACACTACAGTTGCAATTGCAATACACCACACCGTTAGTTAACCGTTAATTAAATGTATCGAAATCCGTAGTGGCGTATCAGAAAATCTATAAAACTCACATTATTTTATTTTAATATTTTTAACTTAAATACCTTTCTAAAATAATTACTTTTAAGAAATAACTATCGTTTGTAATTTCCAACAAGCCCAATAACAAAACCACACGAGCACAATGTTTTGATCAAAAATCGAATCTTCTAAGGTACTAAATCGTTTTTTTCCAACTCTCTCCATATCATCTACATTTAAAGAATTATGTTTGACATTGAAAAGCCGAAGTAAGAAATTATATATATTGCCTATCCCTACTCAGCCAACCCTTTTTGAGGGTGGAGAATAAATTTTATACATTTTTATAATCTTTCATTTTTGACATTCAAAGCCTGTTATTTACAAAATTTGATGCCAATAAGATCGGTAGTTTTTCAACCTCAATTTTCACAAGAAAATTCATCTCCATTTTAAATCAACCCATTTTAGAGAATTGAACTAATTGAAATTATAACTATATTTTTTGCAGTACCTAGCAACCATTATTATAAAATGTCAAAAAAATCAGTATTTCAGCCTTAAAATCTCTCAATCTATTTTTTGGCTAGTTTTTCTTTTCCAGATTCTTTTCCTCGTTGGTAAGTTAACTAGCATGTTATCCGACATTTTGCAAATATGTCAACAAAAACAAAGTGTTTTTACTTCAACTTTTCAGTATATACTTTTTTGCTTTCAAATCTGTTTTTATTGACATTTTTACATCCTGCCTCCGATTCCAGACAATTTTTTGCCACAATACATTTTAAACGCGTCCAATCTTTGTGTATAAAAAAATTTATATTATCAGCGTAAGTTAAACACCAAAATGTCCAAGTCGTAAAAAGTAATTTTACAATACCACTTTATTTTATAAATTTGAAACATTTTTCCACGGCAGTTATATGACCAAAACGAATCGCTCACTAACTTATCGTTTTAATAAATTCAAGTTTTTAAAACAATAAAATATTTTGTGTAAAAGATGTTTACCTTCCATCTCTTTTTCTCTCAATGGCATTTGATAGTAAAATATCAATGTCGTTATGCCGTCTTTTGCAACAAACGATTGACATAGATCTACAAACTAAAATTTATATTTACAGTTAACAAAAGGTATACATCTTAATAGGCAAAAAGAACAATATTGTTTATTATTATTTTATCCTGCTTAATGCCTACATTACATACACGGTTATAATTAGCTAAAAAAGAATTTAAAATACTTCAGTTTAAACAGAGTGTCAAGAAAGGTGGTAGTGTAGGTGCTAGAAGTATGAGTTGAGAAATAAATGAATACACGCCTATGTGTATGAGCGAAGAAATGGAAAAAATAATCCCTATGCGTATGTACGGCAAAAACGGCCCAATAGATTTATGAGTTGAAAGTTTGCATTGGGTAAGATTAGCATCACAAGCAAATGCGGTTAGTCAAGAAAGGTAAACACAGATGTTTAAATGTCAGACAACAGAATTCCTAGATCATCTCTCAAATAACGAGAACAGTTTTATGATATTTGATAAGGCTGCCTGGAAGCATCAACGATAAAAAAACTTGTTCAATATATTCAGTGGCGGATCTAGGCAACTTTGATGAGGAGCTAAAATTTGAAAATGTTTGAAATTTCACTGGGAGAGAGCAAAATTTTCACGGGGGGGGCAAGATTTATGGTAGTGTGATTGACGACCTTTTTCAGCTTATCAGGTTCAATTTTTGGTTGACATTGCACATAAGACGGTTCTTTTTCTGACTTTTATTAAAAACTGTCCCCCTCACCTAGATCCGCAATTGAATATATCACTTTTGCCAAAAACATTACTAACAAAAATAATGTAAAATGTAATACATTAATACACGTCCTACCTCGGGGAACCGGGTCTCTGGACGCAAAACAAAGATTGATTGATTGATTGATAATAGGAAAAAATAAAATTGCCATAAGGCTGGATTATGCAATAGTTGAAAATTTAATAGCGATAATAAGTATTTCCTGTTGAAGTTCAGACCCAATTTTAAAACCAAACAAAAAAGTAAAGTAATGGAATAGTTAGCAAAGCAAAACTAAATTTCTTGAAACATCGATAGTTTTTTATTTAGATCTCGCAGAAATGACAGTTACGTCTTTAAAATGAGAGAAACTAAACTGGATTTGATAGTTTTAATTATAATAACCATTACTGTTTAGATATTAATAACTAATAGCGTATTACAATTACAGTAATAAATTTAGCATAAAATAATGAAATAAAGCAACAATTCTGTGAGAAAAACAAAACTCTGACACATTTGATTTCCGATTCAACTAAGCCGGTCTGAAATGCCTGTGCTGTAGTAGACATAAAATATATTTGTCATCCAGCTTGTTCCTTAGTTAAATTATTCTTCACTCTATAAAATTTTGTTTTTGTTGTTTTCGAACAGTTTTTATATAAGCAATATTTATGCATTGTTGATTGATATCTGTCCATTCCGCCATCAACATTCTCAAAGTAATAGCTTTATGGCTAAACCCAATAGCAGTGGAAAATTGACTCCACACCGTCTGATCCAATGGGCCGTTATTCGACGCAGGGCAACAACAACAACGAAAAGGTTAAAAAAGGAAAATGAAATAAAAGTTATTATTAATTTGAAAAGTAAACACTAATTTTTTATTGGAAATTATTGTAAGTTATAATACTGAAATCAATAGTACGATTTTCGGTAAAAGAGTTAACCTAATTATTTTTAGAATAAATTGTGACATGAAAGTAAAAAATACCAAACCTTTGTGGGATTAGGGTGATACAAATATAAAAACATCAAAATCAAAACTAAATTCACATGGCAACAAGGCGGCGTTCGTAGCGCACCTAAGCCTGTTGGAGGCTCTCATGATTGAAAATATGAGTGAGATCTTGATGATGTCTTGGGCATGACTTAAAATTGCATCCACGCTGCCTTGCGTGCTTGTGAGCAAAAGACTAGGCCCACCGCTTATAACTGGTGGTTGTCGTCAGGATGGGTGTCCGGATGTAAAAACTTTTCCCAAACTATACTATGTCATCAAAAACAAAAACAACGGCCCCTAGTCTCCAGCAGGCCTCAAGTTGTCAAGGGGTGCTAAGAATCCCTGGAAAGTATGCAATAGCGGAAGAATGTTACAGAAAAATTCAGAATGGCCCCTCTATGGTACTTAGACATGGAACGCTCAATGTTGGATCACTGACTGGCTGCAGCATGAAAATTGCAGAAATGCTCGAGCCTAGAAAGATTGACATCTGCTGCCTTCAGGAGAGCCAATGGAATCAAATGGTGTCTGTCATATCAACTCAAACAATGGAAAATATAAACTATTCTGAAATGGTCAATAGACGGCCAAAAATGGTGTTGGAATTTTTGTCAAAGAACCGCTAGCCCAAAAAGTACTGGATATCAAAAGGATTAATTCACGTCTCATGTGGATCAAGCTTCGTCTAGAAAAGCAAACAATGATTATTTTTTCTGCATACGCAACACAGACAGGCGAATAGGAAGAGATGAAAAATGACTTCTGGGCTGCGTTCTCTGAGACCATCTCAACAATACCAAAACCTGAAACAATCCTGATTGGAGGCGATCTCAATGACCACGTTGGAGAGAAAACAGATGGTTTTAACAACGTACATGGCGGTTTTGGCTATGGAGAACGGAATGAAGATTGCAATCGAATCCTTGACTTTGATGAAAGTCACGGGTTTTGTTTACCGAACACATATTTTAGAAAAAGGTTGAAACGTCTCATAACATACAAAAGTAGTCCATCAGCCACGCAAATTGATTTTTTCGCTGTAAAGCAACAACACCGAAGGCTATTCAAAAATGTTAAAGTTATGTTGGCCAACATAGACTCCTTGTGGCAGACCTGGTTGTCGAACTGTCACAACATAAGTCTAAACAAATGCCTCGGAGATTCAAAACGTGGAAGCTGAAAAGCAATATTCATCGAGAAAAATTTTAACAGATTGTCCCCACACAGTTAGACCACCAATTGCAAGCCAGTACAGATTGGAGTACATACAAAACCGTTTTGATGAACGCTGCAACTACAGTTTATGGGAAAACTAGTACAAAACGCCAGCATGAACGGGACACTTGGTGGTGGAATGACAGTGTACAAAATGCAATAACTGAAAAGAAAGCTGCATACAAGCAATGGAAAAAATCAAGGTCTGCTGATGACCATAAAATTTTCCGTGAGAATAACAACTATGCAAGACCTCACTCAAGTCGCAGACAGATCAGTGCAGACAATGGCTCACTAAAAGTAAAGGTGAACAAATGAAATCTCTGTATCGTATAGCAAAACAAGCAAAGCGTACAAAAAAAGACATAGTTGGTGCCTCATGTATCAAAAACGACAAAAATGAGATGGTTCTTGAACAAGATGAGATCATGCTACAGTGGAGAGAATTCTTCAACCGTCTGTTAAATGAAACAATTCCTATCAATGTTAACTTTGACGCTCCACCCATCGAAGGTTCGATTCAAGACATCACTGTAAAAGAGCTACAAAAGCTCTGAAAGCTATGAAGGATGGAAAGGCAGGAGGGCCCTCTGGACTTACAAATGACATTATCAAAGCATCTGGTACTGCACATATCCAAACGTACATACAGCTGTTGCAGCGTTCACTAGGGTGTCCTGAAAAGATTTCCAGTTTATGTTTTCCTTCTCCAGACGATCAATCTGTACCAACTCTTCAAATTTTTTCCTGAATATGGGGTTCTTCAGTTTTCATGTCTTTATTCTAGTAGGCATTCGATCAGTCACAGGGCGTGATCGTTCGTTCCATGATCATATCAGCCACCAGCAATCGATGTTTAGGGATGCATGTTTCGTACTTTGGTATTCCTGAACAGTCGTCTGTGTTGTTGTCTGACGACAATAAAGTCAATTTTTGTGCATGATATCCCGCTTTTATATATGATCAAATGTTATGCCTTCTTCTTGAAGTAAGTGTTCAACAGGGAGAGTTTATGGCTTTCAGAAAATTCCAGAATCCGTATACCGTCTTCGTTTCAAAACCCGTAGCCAAAGCCTCCATGGACGCCGAGGAACCCATTTGATTTATCTCCAACATGGCTGTTGAGGTCGCCACATATCATTGGTATCTCTGATGATGGTGTTTTCCTGATGGCATCTGAGAGTGTGTTCCAGAAGTCATTTTTGACGTCTTCAGATTCACCGGTCTGTGGTGCATATGCTGAGAAAACAGTCAGAACTTGTTTTCCCATTCTGAGTATAATCGACATTAGGCGTAAGCGTCACATCCAGTACATTTTGTACCAGTGATTCCCGTATGAAAATTCCCAGTCCACTGTTATTTATAACTGTGATGGAAGAAATCACAAAACCGATACGCACTGGTGACATTTGGAATCTAATATATGCTGATGATATTGTTTTAACAGCCACATCTGAGCAGAATGCAGCATAGATGTTTGAGGATTGGAACACCAGACTCGCCGTTCAAAATCAATAAACATGGATTCAAATACACAATAAACAAAGCCGGACCTAATACACTTTTTGAGGCACTTCACTACTAAGGTTTGAAGTTAGTAGTGGAGTGCCTCAAGGAAGTGTATTAGGTCCGGCTTTGTTTATTGTGTATGTGAATGACATGTTTTATATTTTGAAAGATAGTTCTGTTCAAATGTATTTGTATGCAGATGATGCTAATATGTTTAATTTTATAAGTTGTGTGGATGATAGAATAGTGCTACAAAAACATCTTGATAAATTGTATGACTGGTTTATGTTATGTTATTTCCAATATTCAAATATCGATTTGAATATTGAAAAGTGTGCGGCTATAAAATTTGGTCATTCATGTTTGGATAATAATTGGTGTTATAATATTAACAATTCTAACTTGGATTTTTGTGGTAAAGTAAACGATTCGGGGGTTTTGTTTGAACGTTCACTGAGCTTCTCAAAGTATATACATAATGTCATTAATAAATGTTTTGTTCTTTTAGGATTGTTATACAGAAACTTTAAAAATTTAACTAGAGTCATTTATTTTGATTTATAAATCTTTATTTAGGTCAAAGTTAGAGTATGGTGTCAGTGTATGGTCTTCTTGGAAAATAAAAGAAATTGACGATTTTGAAAGGGTTCAGAAACGGGCAGCCAAGATGACCTTTGTTACTCGGATCGATTGAAGTTTCTGTTGTTGGTTTGCCAACTTTAAGATTTAGAAGAGTTTGTGGAGACATATTAATGATTTTCAACATTGCGAAGGTATGGTAGATAGAAATTCCTCACCAGCTTTGTGTTTTGATGCGGATCCACGTACCAGAGGGCATCGCTATAGAATACATGTTCAAAAGTTCCATGCAAATACAAGAAAGTATTCGTTTTCTAACAGAGTGATCTCTATTTGGAACAATTTACCGACATGCGTTGTTGAATCAGATACTGTTTCCAACTTCAAGAAGAATTTTGATTTATATATGGCCAACAAAGATTTTCTCTATGATCATAAAACTGACATTGTGGTTGGATTGCATTTTGTTGTCTTTTAGTGCTATTTCGATATGGGCATATATAACTTACGTTTAAGACCATTAATTATTTATATTCATTTATATTTAAAGTCAACATCAGTAAAACCAAAGTAATGAACACTGGTGAACACATTCACACACTGGACGATGGCCCTATTCGGTTTGTAAAGCTGGTGTAGGTAACAATTCAATCAAGTGTCAGCAGTGTAACCAGTGGTGTCACAAACGTTTTTCAAAAATAATTGGTACTTTATCGAAAATGACCAATGTTGTTTGTCCTGCTTGCATCAATCCACAACAACAAACTAAAAAAGAGCAATTTTTTTTAAGCCATTAAAGTAGAAAAGTCACATCGTTTCAATATCTAGGGGATGTTCTGGATGTACTGGAACAGCTGAAGCTGCCGTTCGAGCACGCATACGTGTAGCCTGGAATAAATGGCATCTCCTTGCCTCTATATTGATGCGGCGTAACATCCCACTACCACTAAGATCAAGACTTTATAAATCTGTGATATGTCCGGTCTTGTTATATGGTGCAGAAACATGGCCAATGACAACCAAACTGGAACAACTTCAACGAACCAATATGGAAATGCTCTCATGGAGACAACAAATTAGTTTGAAGAACCACATCAAATCTAACGAAATCCTGCGTCGTGTTGGTTTTGATGATATAAAGGACAAATGTCGGTACACCGTCTGCAGTGGTTTGGTCATGTCAAACAAAGTGGAAACAGTGCCATAACCTTTCTTGCAAATGTTGAAGTACCTGGCCCACGACCCAAAGGCCGTCCAAAAAAGTCCTGGTCGCAAACAATCGAGCAAGACATGAAAGCTCTAAATTTAAATGAAATGGATACAACTGATCGTCTAATGTGTCGCAATAAAAATTGATGACAAAAAAAACAACGTCCTACCTCGGGGGAAGGGGTCTCTGGACGCTAAACAAAGACTGATTGATTGATTTCTTTGCTATTCCAGAACAACTTGTAACTCCAAACGAAAAAGACACCATTTGATTTTCATCTTGTTTCTTGCAGATAACAGATGTCAACCCTTCGCCTTTTCAGCATGTCGACAATCTCCAGTAAGCAATCCAGTATTTAAAGTGCCAAGTCTGATATTTCAGAATGGGATGTCCGATTTTCCTCAACATCTCTCCACTGTTGTGTACTTCCTGGATATTGTCACCCTTTGATCATTTTAAGTTTTCCAGGGAATAGGGGATCTTTTCTTTTTTTGTGATGACATGGAAAATGGTCAAAAAAAGATCTAAGCACAACTACCATACCGAAGATCTATATTGTCATACATCGTCCTTCATTCCATAACCTTGCACTCTCATCATTTAAAAATCCGCACTTTTTATGTAAGCTGTCTAAAAAATGTAGCCAAAAATGTGCTCAATATTGATTACAACTACAGGTGAAGAGCAAGCAATATATGTATTTGATTTTCAATACTTCAATATTTGAAATTTATTTTCAATTTATGGTACATGTTCAGAGAAATTACATAGATTTTGTTTAGAAACCCAGGGCATAATTTAATTAACAAGTTATTGATAAAATCTTTTAGAAAACAACGAATAAATTAAAAGTTTAATCAATCAAATTACCACAAATTAAAATATAATCAAAATAAAACCAATAAAAACAAATTAAAAAAGAATGAAAAAATGTTGAATAAGAGAAAACAACCAATTTATAGTCAGTTACAGCATCAATAATTTCGGATACATTAATTTCAAAGTGAGTAGCTACAATTTCAAATAAATAATAATGAACATCATTGAGCATTTGAGTTCTTTGATCCTTCAGTTGTTTTGCTCTTTCCTACAGTAAAGACAATTTATTATTAATGTTTTGCTAATGAACTGAAAATTATGACAATCTTCATGTTAGCACTAGTAGGCAGAAAAAAACAATAATCTTGTTTATAGATGTTTTCTTTATTTAACTGGACAACATTTATTAGATATAAATTAACCAATGTCAAGGAATTGGTAGTTCAGCTCAAATTAGCCAATTACCTTTGATAATGTTTTTTTTACTAAAATCTTCAACAAAAGCAGCCGGCTTAGAAAATTTATTTACAAAAACATGATAGAATTTTACTTAATTTCGTTTATACACGAAAGGAACTAAACTGAATGATTAGTCACGCCTAAGTCTTAGAAATTGTTTAACAAATTCTGCAAATAAATTATGAATGGTTAAACAGTAAATCAATCAATTAGTCAGTCGGTCGGTCAGATAACCAGGTAACTAGCCATCTAGTCAATCAGCCAATCAGCCAGTCAATCAATCAATAATTACCACGGCAAAATCAGAGACCCGTTTTGGGTTTTTCCATGCAGTAGTTATTTATAGTTTATAGAGAAGCATATTCCACCGATAAAATTGATTTATCAATAAAACATATAAAACTAAACAAAAATTGTGTTCTGGATAAGGGTTAATAAGAACAAATAAAATTTCTAAAAAAAAAGTAGGTAAAAAGTTCCAGTGAAAAGGGCCAGAAAAAGCAAAAGCAAACTTAACAAAAGAGTGTTTAACACAAGTTAAGAAGAAGTGAGAACAAGAAGACGATCGTAAACGTTTAGGTTCAATTAATATATCTGATAAGTACTTATGAAATAATTTACATAAGTGTGCAAATTTTAAAAATTATTCTATATTTTATAGGTAGCCAGGGCAAAAGAACAAGATATGGAGATATATAAGAAAAGAAAAGGGCACGGGCAACTAAATGAGCAGAAGAGTTAAAGGCTTTACTTTAAAGAAAAAGAGTAGTATCAGGAAGACTATAGTAGAGCAAGTTACAATAATTAATCCTAGCAGTTGCACTGGCTCGGACAGATCAGTGCAGAGAGTGACTCACTAAAAGCAAAGGTGAACAAATGAAACCTCAGTATCGTATAGCAAAACAAGCAAAGCGTACGAAAAAAGACATAGTTGGTGCCTCATGTATCAAAAACGGCAAAAATGAGATGGTTCTTGAACAAGATGAGATCAAGCTACAATGGAGAAAATACTTCAACCGTCTGTTAAACGAAACAAATCCCATCAATGTTAACTTTGAAATTGCTCAATGCCGACTGAATGGAACTATAGCACGACAGTCACGCTATAGAAAGGCAAAGGTGATCCATTGAACTGTTCATCATATCGGGGTATACGTCTGTTAGAACACTCCCTGAAAATTGTCGAAAAAATCATTGAGAGAAGATTAACGTCGTGCATCACAATCGGAAATTATCAATTTGGTTTTCTAGCGGGAAAATCAACAATTGATGCAATATACATCCTTCGGCTACTGAAAGAGAAGTACCTCGCAAAGCATCAACAACTATCACACATTTATGTAGACCTTGAAAAAGCATTTGATCGAGTTACCCGTGAAGCAATCAGGTGGAGTCTACGTCGACAACTCATTCCAGAATATCTTGTTCGACTTGTGATGGAAATGTATACGAATACTAAGACTCTTGTCAGCACAACGGTTGGAAACACAGATGCTTTTGACATCGGCGTTGGAGTTCACCAAGGCTCGATTCTCAGTCCACTGTTATTTATAACTGTGATGGAAAAAATCACAAAACCAATACGCACTGGTGATATTTGGAATCTAGTTTATGCTGATGATATCGTCTGAGCAGAATGCAGCACAGATGTTTGAAGATTGGAACTCGCCGATCATGGATTCAAAGTCAACATCAGCAAAACCAAAGCAATAAACACTGGTGAATCTATCCAATCCACAGCTACTGGACGATGGCCCTGTTCAGTTTGTATAGCTGGTGTAGGTAACAATTCAATCAAGTGTCAACTCGATCAAATGCTTTTTCAAGGTTTACAAAAATGTGTGATAGTTGTTGATGCTTTGCGAGGTACTTTTCTTGCAGTAGCCGAAGGATGTGAATTGGATCAATTGTTGATTTTTCCGCTAGGAAACCAAATTGTTAATTTCCGATTGTGAAGCACGACTTTAATCTTCTCTCAATGATTTTCTCGACAATTTTCAGAGAGTGTTCTAACAGACGTATACCCTGATATGATGAACAGTTCAATGGATGACCTTTGCTTTTGTATAGTGGGACTGTCATGCTATAGTTCCATTCAGTCGGCATTGAGCAATTTCTCCACACTTCACGGCAAAGTTGTAGTAACGTTTGGCTACCTACAGTACCAGATGCTTTGATAATGTCATTTGTGGGTCCATAGGGCCCTGCTGCCTTTCCATCCTTCATAGCTTTCAATCTGTTGAAATTTTTCTCGATGAATATTGCTTTTCAGCTTCCACTTTTTGATTCTCCGAGGCATTTGTTTAAACTTATGTTTTGACAGTTTGACAACCAGGTCTGCCACAAGGAGTCTATGTTGGGCGACACATGATTCACCAGGTATAACTTTAACGTTTTTGAATAGCCTTCGGTGTTGTTGCTTGACAGCGAAGAAATCAATTTGCGTGGCTGATGGTCCACTTTTGAATGTTATGAGATGTTCCAACCTCTTTCTTAAATATGTGTTCAGTAAACCAAACCCGTGACTTTCGGCAAACTCAAGGATGCGGTTGCCATCTTCATTCCGTTCTCCATAACCAAAACCGCCATGAACGTTGTCAAAACCATCTGTTTTCTCTCCAACGTGGCCAGTGAGATCACCTCCAATCAGGATTGTTTCAGATTTTGGTATTGTTGAGATGGTGTCAGAGAATGCAGCCCAAAAGTCATTTTTCACCTCTTCTGATTCGCCTGTCTGTGGTGCAGAAAAAATAATCATTGTTTTCTTTTCTATGCGAAGCTTGATCCACATGAGACGTGAATTAATTCTTTTAATATCCAGTACTTCTTGGGCTAGCGGTTCTCTGACAAAAATTCCAACACCAATTTTCGCCGTCTTTTGACCATTCCAAAGTAGTTTATATTTTTCTTCGTCTGAGTTGACATGACAGACACCATTTGATTCCATTGGCTCTCCTGAGAGCAGCAGATGTCAATCCTTCTACGCTCGAGAATTTCTGCGAATTCCATGCGGCGGCCAGTCAGTGATCCAACATTGAGCGTTTCAAGTCTAAGTACCATGAGGGGCCATTCTGATTTTTTCTGCAACATCCCTCCGCTATTGCATATTTCCCAGGGATTCTTGGCACCCCTTGACCACTTAAGGCCTGCTGGGGACTAGGGGCCGTTGTTTTTCTTTGTGATGGCATAAGAGTAATTTGGGGAAAAGTTTTTACATCCGGACACCCATCCTGACGACAACCACCAGTTATAAGCGGTGGGCCTAGCCTTTTGCTCAAAACCACGCAAGGCAGCGTGGATGCAGTTTTATGTCATGCCCAGGACTAGAAAAAAGGATATCATTATGTATTTTGAGTAAAGAAGTTTCAGTACTGTGAGCGGGTCTGAAACCAGATTGAGATACAGTTAGAAAAAGTTAGAGTTTAAATAAGATGACAATTGATTATAAACTACTTTTTCTGTTATTTTAGAGATGAAAGTAATATTAATTACTATAATATCTATAGTTAGATAAATAGGAAGGATCTAAAGATGAGTTTTTAAGAATAGGAATAACAATAGAATTCTTATACAAAGTAAGATATTAAGAAGTGGAAAGAGATGAATTAACTAATTTGAGAATGATAGGATAAAATATTGAAGAAAATTCTTTAAGTAAATTAGAAGGAAGTAGATCTGGAGAACAAGTTGCAGATGACATAGAATTAATAATTTCAGTAAGTTCTAGAAAATTTATAGAAGTAAATACAGACAAAGATTCAGTAGCAAGTTTAGTAAAGTTATGAGTAGAAAAATTAAAATTAGATGTTCTTAAAGAATTAATTTTATTTACAAAAAAGTCATGAAACTGTTGATCGAGCAGAAAAAAATGAGTTAGAGGATTTCTTATGAAGAAGTTTAGATAGAACAGACCACCTATTTTTAGATGTTGAAGCAGATATTATAGAATTTCTTAAAAAAGTAGAGTGTCTAGAAAATAGTAGATATTTATAATTAATTAATTCAGATTCATAGATAGAATAAAGGGAGTTAGATGGATTTAACCTATAGGCTTTCTCCAGTCTTCTAACACTTTTCTTAGCTATTACACAAGCATAGCCGAACTAAGGTGCCTTACAAGAATAGAGCCTATAAGTAAATGATTTAAAAAAAAATAAGCTTATCAAGAATAGAAGTAATGTGATTATTAAAAGCATAGACAAAATGATCAACATCAGAAAATAAGGAAGTATCAAAAATAGTTTCTGTAAGACGTTGAAGAAAAATATCTTTATTAAGAGAAGACCAGCATCATTTAGATGTAACATAAAACTACTGTATGGATCTCTGATTTTACCAATGACCACTTCCAGTTCACAATATAGTGCGGTCCCATTCATTTATTGCCAGGTCTTTCAATTTTTTTATTTTAACTTTTTAGTTAGGGATATTTTCCAAGTTATCATCTTATGACCTCATTTCTTATAACTCCAAAATTCAGTCTCCAATTCACATTAACCAGGTATTCTACCAAGCCTTTCTAAAACAGTTGAAAGTAATTAAAAGAATATTTTAAAAAGCTTGCTACAATTACACTGTCATCAAAATGATGAAAAAGATAAAAGGAATAGCCAAAACAAAACAAAGAAGTCGCACAACTTTTGGCAATTAAATCAGATTTTGAATAGTGGCATCACTATTCAATACTATGCAATAAACAGCCATCTGGCAGCAAAATTCTCCAAAGAATTAGTTTCAAAGCCTGAATCCTTAGATAACCTCTTTTTCAAGGTTAACTCTAACCTGAAAAACGGCAGGTTAGGTAGATGAAGGTTTATATTCCAATATGGTATTTTTTCACTCTAACAGTTATTGTTAGACTGGTTAGTTAGAGGTTACAACAAATATATGTTAGTTTTAGAATAAACTAAGAAATTATCAGTTACAACACAATTTTTAACATAAAAGACTTAATTTTTGAACTGCAAGCATTGTTATAAAATATAAATTATATAATTATAATATATGATAAATAAGTGTTTTAATTTTAATTAAGAGTTCAAATACACACATACCTTTGTCAATTTGAATTAGTGATTAGAGATTAGAGTTACAGTTAGAGATTACAAAATTACATTACTAAACATTTCTGACACAATATAAAAATTAAATTAAATTACGTAATTGACAGGTTATAATGAATATTAACGTGAGATACTTGAGAGAAAGAGAAGCGTTAATTTAATTGAAAGTTTTAAAATAAGATAATAATATAAAAATTAAATATATAAAAAATTTACTTTTTGAATTTTCATTTCAGTATTATAACTTCTTTTGAACATTCTCGTTGATACTTTGTGGAATTTAGAAACTTGTAGCCAAGCCACTTTGCGATCGTTTTTATCCGATTTTTCCATTTAAAAAACTTTCGACAAAAACTAAATTTCTTAAAACCTTTCCCAAACTCAAAGTAAATTAGAAATCAGAAGCGTTAACGAAACTTTAAATAGTACCAAAAATCAAAAATACATATCGCGAAAATTTTGCCAAAAAATTTAAATATTTGACATAGCTGAATCAATCAATCAATTAATCAAATGTATACACCCCAATTTATTAAAGATTCAATTGAACTAAACCCAAAATTCGCAAAACAAACAATTATGAAGTACAAATAAAATTAAATTAAATTAAAAATATAACAAAAAATACTTCATTAAATAATAAAAAATAAAATAAAAATAATATAATATAAAATAAAATAAACAAATAGAAAAGCATACATACAAATTCAATGAACATTTTATAACATTTAAATGGGAAGCATTCTACACTAGCGAATTGATTAGGAGAACCAACAATAAAATAATAAGATAATGTACCACACAAACAAAAATATTATTCAGTCTAAGAAATCAATCAAAAATCTAATTTAGTCTTTTAAATAAAACGAAACAAACCATATGAAAAACAATCAATAAATCAGTCAACTAATAATAAAAATCAATCAAGTAATCAATCAAGCGCCAAATAACTAAATAATATATTAACAAATAATTGGTCAATCAAAAAATAATTAAAAATATAAATACTAAACCAAAAAAAATAAGAAAAATTAATCAATTAATCAATGAATCAATAGAGTAAGTATATACACACCATGCAATCAATTAAACAATGACCGAAAAAATACAACAATTAATTGAATAAGCAATAAATTATTTAATAAAAACCAACAACCAAATAATCAACCAAGCGATGGGTTCTCTCATGTTCTATCATGCATAAAAAAAAAACAAAAATTTTGGTTTTGAACTAAAGAAACTTGAAAATGATTGATTGTGATGAGGGCTTATCCTCATCACCATCTCCGGCTATGACAGTCTTTGAAACCAGTAACATGTCAAGATAAAGAGGATGGATCTAAAGATGAGTTTTTAAAATGGGAATAACAACAGAATTCTTATAAGTAGGAAATTTGGAGGTGGAAAGAGATAAATTAACTAATTTGAGAATGATAGGATAAAATATTGAAGAAAATTCTTTAAGTAAATTAGAAGGAAGTAGATTTAGAGAACAAGTTGTAGATGACGAAGAATTAATAATTTTAGTAATTTTTAGAAGATTTATATTAGTAAATAAAGAAAAAGCATTGAATTACCTTTATATTTTTTCTTTATTTTCCATTAATTTGTCACCTATTTTTAATCTATTTATATTAGGATGTGATATTTTGTATTTAAGATATTTTTATAACATTCATTTTTGTTTTGCATCGTTTTTAGTTGTCAGAAATTTACATTGGTAATAACCGTGAAACACTGCGTTCATAAGCTGTAAAATAATTTCTGAACTGTTTTTATTTGATTAGACTCTGTCTTGTGTGGGACTTAACTAATAATTTTTATATAGATTGTTTTGCATATTTGATAATTTTATTATTTCTCGTGTAACCCAATTTTTTTTATTTTTTATTTTACAGATTTGACTGGGGCATGTCTGTTTAAAGTAACATCTACAATTTTATAAAAATTATCGCAAGCCGTATCTATGTCATTGTTAGTTGCTACGGACAACCAGTCTTGATTTGATAGCTCGATTTTAATTTGTTGTAATGCATTATTTGTCATGATTCTTTTAATTTTTGTGTTTTGACGTGAGCATATACCGTGGAATTTGTTGAAACAGCGTAAATAAAACTATGGTCCGAAAAGTCCGAAAGAATAACTCTCCTGCTGTAGATATTTAAAGAATTACTAAACATATTATCTATTAACGTAAGTAAATGAATGGATATGTGGCGCAATTGAAGGGTAGAAACAGTGAGAGAGCAAAAGATTCTGAAAGTTCAATGCATGGTTATTTTTGGCCAGAATATTCATATTAAAGTCCCCCAGTATGTACGGTTCCCGAGCAGGACTGAGCTTGTATAAAATATTTTCAAGTCCATTGAGAAACTGCTCAATGTTAGTGTTAGGTGGACGTAAATAGAAATGATTTTTAATGGCAATTTATTTGAAGAATTTGACTTAATATTTATACTGAATTCTTCAAATATGTAATCTTAGGACTCAATGTTATCATTGACAAAACATTCAAATTTTTTTCTTACAAAAATTCTTATACCTCCTCCTGATTTATTTTGTCGATTTTTATAGAAAAAATCTCAATTATTTAAATTTATTAGGCCCGCAGTGGTATCGTTCAGCCATGTCTCAGATGTAACTATCACAATAAAAAATGAATTAAGCTTCTCAAGTAGTTATTTTACTGAATAAGCTACGTGCATTTATATGTAGTAGTGATAAATAATTAGGAGATTTTATTTTAAAATTTTCAAAAAAGTATAAACAAAATTGTTCAACAGTCTGATAATAATTATAATTATTAGTTTGCGAATCTTCCAATAACCATTCTTTTTTGTAGATTTTAACGGCACTGCAGCTCCCAAGATGGTGCTATAATGTGCCAGTAATTTTAATATTTTTTTTCTTAATTTTTATTTTATTTTTTTTCATAATTATGTAGTTATTATTATTACATCTTCAAAATCAATCACAGTCGAAAAGGAAGAATCCGATCAAAATATATCAAGACATCAATCCAGAAAAATAAATGACAATCTTTGACTTAAGTATATTTTAAGAGGTAAGGTTGTAATAGTTTATTCCAGTCTTTTTAAGTTGACGGGTAACAGATTCAATAACCACACCATAGATTAGAAGCACCAGAAGTTGACGTCAGCACGAAGAGAGAAAACCCACCTACCGTTCGCCAGTCCCACAAACCAATGACTCTCACTCCAGTGCATTCACTCTACTTCAATAACGTTTTTACTATTTAAGTTCCTGGTATGTCGCTTGATTTTTACCATGGAGGTCACCCACAGACGGCATTCGACACAAAATTGAAAAGATTATAAAGATTAAGGATAGAGTGGTCTGATTCTCTCTTAGCGGCACACGAGCTTCCACCATGGTATTTAGCCACTGTAGATTCTCGATGCACCTTGAGAGAAATGCAAAACTGCACAAATCCTCTGGAATATATTACAGTTTCCACTATGGTATTCAGTCAGAGCAGATTCTCAACACATCCCGAGCGAACCGTAAAGATGTAAAAAAAACCCCCATCAATGGCGTTTGAGCCTCCACCATGGTATTTAGCCATAATAGATTCTCAACACACCTCGAGGGATTTTTTAGCCTCAATCAAGAGAAATTATTAAACCCCCTACAGTATCCGAGTCTCCACCGAAGTGGCTATCCACAGCAGATTCTCAACATACTTTCGGGGAAATGTATATCTTCTCTTTGTTATATCTGAGCCATCAATACGAAGCATGTCCACAGTAAAAAAACCTGACACGCCACAACACAGGATGATTAATATTTTCCTATTTATGTTGGTGAAATGCACAAAGAGAAAACCACAGATCAGTAAGATCAGTAAACCAGTCCGGTTTCAACCCCCCAAGACAGCGCCATTCCCAGCAACTCTGGCCACAACACAATCATCGAATCCAAATTCCCGTCAGTTGTAGAATACAAGTAATTTATATAATTAAGCTTCTTGGTGTTAAAAGTTAATTGGCTCAATTCTCATTCTAGACCAATGCATCGACACAGCCCAATCAAGAAACCCCCCTCGACTACATGATTTCAAGAGCTGTTTCAATGAAATTTATATCATATCATAGTAATTAATCTTTTTTAGATATTCTATCATTGAAATGATATTTTCTTCTATTTTCAAAATGTCAACTAGATCATCAGGCAAGGAAAACAAAGTTCTTTTTTCTTTTGTTTTATTGCAAATAAATATATGTTTAATAGTTAATTTATTATTACAGAATTGGGAAATTGGAATTTCTTTTTTATTTAAGAGATAGTTGTGAGATTAGTGTGGCCTATCATGATTCTATAAATTTTGTTTACCATAAATTTATTGTTAAATGTATTAATATTTGTTTTTGCAATGTTTGGTTGTATTTGCTGGAGATGTGTTTTTGTTTGATCCCATTCTGTTTGCCATAATGATATTAGATATTTTACAATGTTTGGTTTTAAATCAGAATGTGGAATCGCAATATCCGTTATGGGGATCTGGTGAACTTTTATTGCTAACATGTCAACCTTTTCATTGCCAATTATCCCTATATGACTGGGGATCCGGATATTACATTTGGATGGATATTACATTTATTTTGTATTAACTTATGTATTTTAATTTTTATATTTTTTATAAGTTCATTATTTATTTCAAATTGTTTAAGGACTAGTACAGTTGACAAGGAATCTGTCATTATGATATATCTTTTATTATTTTCATTTGTTAGTTGATCTAAAGCTAGATTTATTGCTTGAAGTTCTGCTGTATAAATTGCTGTATTATTCGGTAAATGTTGTAGGATATATTTTTTTTCTATAATAACTGCAGCTGTTGTTGAGTCATTAATTTTGGATCCATCAGTGTATATAATTATGTAAGTCTTGTAATGAAATAGAAATTCATTGACTATTGTTTTAATTATATTTGCATCTGTTAATTGTTGTATTTCGTTAGATAGGTGTTTATTGTTGGTTGGTTTAATCTCCATGGAGGAAAATTGTCTATTGATTTATTTAAAATATTATTATTGAATATTTTTGTATGAGTTTCTATTCGTAAACTGAAAGGTTTAATTGCCTAAACATCTTCTTATTAATTTATTTATAATGGGGTTAAGAATGTTTAAATAAGACTTTCTAGTGCTTCCATAGACTTGTATTCCGTAATCTAATGCTGATCTTATTTTTGCTTTATATCATATAATGCTAGCAATTTGTTTTGATTTGCTCCCCATTTATAGTGAGATAGTGTTTCAAATAGATTAAGAGGTTTGATACATTTTTTTTAATATATTGGATATGGGGGATAAAAGTTAATTTATTAATTTTTTTAATTAATTTATTTATTAATTTAATTTTCGATAACCATTCGATAGAGCCGCTAGTGTATTTCTAGTAATCATCCATTTTGTGTTGTATCTTTGTAGATTGTTGTCTGAAGGTTTTCGTTAGATGTTTTTTGTTGTTTGTTGACTGAATGCCTTCATTTGACGATATTATGAAGAACCACTCACGGACTAGAACGTTCTTGCTGAGTTTCAGATCACTATAAGAAATAAAACTTAACAATGTTTTCAAACACAAACAAGCAACCGCAAAACACATATTCACACACACAATTACATATAAATCAAAATATGAATAAGTAAATAAACAGATCAAAATGAAATAAATGAAAAAAAAATAAAATAATGATAAATAAAACAGCCCAAAATGAAAAATTTTCAAAATTTTTCCGATATCCCAACCAACGTACATCATCCATTAAAATGTGTCCTACAACATATATGTTACAAATATTTAGTTGCCAACAAACATTGAAACATCAACCCTCAAAATTTATCACGAAACAGTCCACAACAATTTCATTCAATCATTTTTATTAAATGGAGTCACATGATCAATTTTCCGACCACCAATTACTTCTTCAGCTAGCCGCCCTGTTCTGCACACACTGCAATATTGCGAATTTATTCAACGAAATACCATACAGCTGACTATTACAATGCCACCAACACACCCCTGCTGACAAATTTTTTAATCCAAATCTGTCGAATTTGAGTTAGTAATTAGTAGTTTTGTTGTTGTGTTACCATCAGTATTAACCTTTGTTCAATGTTATGATATTGAGAATACAGTTGAAAGGTGTGATCGAAGCTGTTGATTTGTTTGTTGAGTGTTGGTTTAGTTTTTTGTATGTGCAAAGCTTTTTTTATTTTTAACCGGATTGTATGACGTTCAAAGTTGATAACCTTGGTTTTGGCTTCCAGTTTGGCGCGCTAAAGAACCTCTCTGTGCTCGGTCAGCATATGATCCTTAATTCCACCATTTTGTAGATGCATTGTGAGTCTTCTGGAAAGAGACGTTCGAGTGTGACCAAGCTAAGTTTTTACAACACTGTATGGCAAGAAGCATGTAAATTGGTACACTACGTTGGTCCTTTCCAAAAAGTTTTTAGAACGACTGTTATTATTTCGGATGACTAAACTAGATGTCTGGTTGGTATTGTAGTATATTATCAGTGTTAGTTTATTATTTTGATTAACAGTTGATGAAATTTTGTTGTTGTGTTTCTTTAAATTTAAAGTTATCATGCTTATGCATTTGGTTTTAATAAAACGGCGGTATAACAACATTTCGTAGTTGTTTGGGTATTGGTTGTACTGGATTATTGATTTTGTCGAAGTACTTTTTTGCGATGATATCATTTTATTGTAGTACTTGTTATTAATTAATTGTTTGATGCGAATAAGTTCGGTGTGGAATATGTCGATATTGTATGATTGGATTGAATAATAAACAACTTTGTTTTTCTATTTGTCGGGACAGTCCGAGTTTTAATTTAGCATTTGACCAGAGTTAGAGGGATTAATGTATACCTAAGAAATCAACTGATTATCTTGTGTGACAACACTGTCAAGAAAGGCTAATTTGTTGTCATTACTGAATTTGACTAAATTTCAGATAAAAATTGTTTTGAAAAATATTTTTTCAATTTTAGAGGTCTGTCATGTAACATACAGCATACAACGAACCCTATGGTGATCCCATAGCAACGCCATCGATCTGAGGGTAGAACGACCCATCTGGAGTCGTGAAAGGGTTTCAGATTACACATAGTTTTAGCAATTCGATGAGTAAGTCGGATGGCATAACTAATTGTGGTAAGGTGTGATGATCGTAAACGTGACGGCAAATGATTTCAATAGTGTATTCCATCGGTACGATCAATCAATCAATTAGCATATAAAGCGCTATTTCCGCGATGTTCAACAGCGCTCCTCAATGAATTTTGTAAAAAGATGGGTTTTGAGATTTGTTCTGAACTTCGTAGGTAATGAAGAAGTGTAGCGGGGTTTAGCGGCAAGGTTGAGACGTAGATACAAATCAAAAAAATTTTATTCTGTAAACTAAAAACTATACCAAATAAATATACAATGTCAATAAAGAAAACCAAAATAAAAGTTAAAGTTCGAGGTTAGTGTGCAGACTTGTTCCTGCCAGTGCTGTGACCACGTACGAGCGGATACTGTTTCAACTTTTTCACTTGACAACAATGTAGAATTCTTCGAACACTGGTGTTATGTGGGGTTGACTCCTTCGGCTCCTGCCGTTTTCTGTACCAATATTGCACCACCTGTGCTTTACCCAACCGACAAACGTTGTTGTTACGTTGAAAGGCAACTACTTCGTTTGCCACCCTCCAACGCAACAAATAACTACTTCGTTCGCTACCTTACGTTTGTCGTCGTTGAGCTCGTAACAACCCCGTACCGTATTTCCAGCTCTCCCGTATAACCACTGACTAACCACCACACACGTACCAACAAATGAAACTTTTCCCAATAATACCTTACCAATCAACAGCTACTTCACCAACCACGTTTGCGTGTCTAATTTCTCACCAACAAAAACGCCAACTCTACCAACTAAATTTCTACAATGAAATTAACCAACTCTACCAACTAATTTTCTACAATAAAAATAACTAACTCTACCAACCAATTTTCTACAATAAAATTAACCAACTCTACCAACTAATTTTCTACAATAAAAATAACTAACTCTACCAACCATTTTTCTACAATAAAATAAACTTTCTTTCTGTCTGACGAGACCGGCCTTTATTTACCCGACGCGCCGTCCTACCCCGCAGCAATAATATAATTAAATGATGCGGCGCTCAACATCCACTCTTGAACCGTCACGACATACCTCCTCCTCAACAGTTGAATGTTCTACGGGGTAGAATATTCACTCCTGTGTGTGTCTGTTACTTCTCCATCCTTATCCGGCTTCTCCGCCAGCCTGGTGAGAAAGTCAGCGGCGTTCTTGTTTTCCGCGCGGTATTTGATGTGTATGTCAAACTCTTGCATGGCTAACCCTCACCTCATCAACTTTGAACTCTTAGGAACTACATCCGTTAGATACGTTAAAGGATTATGGTCTGTGTATACATGGATTGTTGACATACAAGTCCATCCTCTGAACTTCTGTAATGCTCACAAGATGGCATATGCCTCCTTTTCAATGGTAGCCCACCGACGCTGTGTATCCGACAGTTTCTTGCTAGCGAACGCAATGGGGCGTTCCTTTCCAAGACTATCAATTTGCACCAAGCAGCATGCCACCGTGTGATCACTAGCGTCAGTGATTAAACCAAACGGTTGGGTGTAATCGATGGTATGTAAACCTCCAACATTCTTCAGCTGATGAATTACTGTATCCAAACTACGTTGATGCTCTTGTGTCCACGTTACATTCCCATTACCTCTCCCTTTCGTCAATTCCGTTATGTTATCAAAAGTTCTGGCTAGATGCGGGATGAAATTGTGGAAGTAATTCAGAAATCCTATCAATTTTTGTACTTCCTTCTTCGTGGTTGGGGGTCGGGTTTGATGTAATTTCTGCAACTTTAGTGGATCCATATCAATGGTACCCGATCCCACCAAGTGTCCCAAAAATGGTATCCTGGTCTGTGCAAAACGACATTTTTCTATATCAAACGTCAGACCAGACTGCTCCACCACCTTAAAAAAGCGTCTTAAATGCATGACATGTTCCTCCCAATTATTTGCGTATACGGCTATGTCGTCTATGTAGGCCTCTGTGAATCCTTGCACATGTCTCGTTAGTTCCTTCGTGGCTCTTGTAAATGTGATACTGGCCGACTTCAAACCAAAAGGCATACGGGTAAACTCAAATAATCCAAAATCGCAAACAAAGGCGGTCAGCCATCTTGATTCCTTCTGCCAATAATCATTTTTAGCATCGAAGCTACTTATATATCGGGCTCGACTCACTTTCTGAAGCACATCCTGAACATCAGGTGTAAGAAAACCCTCTCCCTCAGAATGTCTATTCACATATCGGTAGTCAACGGCCAACCGGACAGTGCCATTTTTCTTCATGATGCAAACAATGGGACTGGCCATTGCACTGTTTGACAGAATAATGATACCCTGCTCCAACATCATCTTTAATTGCGGCGCTTAACATCCACCCTTGAACCGTGACAAGAAGTAGTCAGAGAAGTAGGTAAAAAGTTCCAGAGAAAAGGGCCAGAAAAAGCAAAAGCAGATTTAACAAAAGAGTGTTTAACACGAGTTAAGAAAACGATCGTAAACGTTTAGGTTCAATTAATATATCTGATAAGTACTTAGGAAATAATTTAGATTGAGACTTATAAATAAATGTGCAAATTTTAAAAATTAATCTATATTTTATAGGCAGCCAGTGCAAGAGAACAAGATATGGAGATATATGAGAAAAGAAAGGAGCACGAGCAACTAGACGAGAAGCAGAGTTAAAAGCTTTACTTAAAGGATAGAGTGTAGAATCAGGAAGACTATAATAGAGCAAGTTACAATAACCAATCCTAGGTAAGGCCAAAGAAGTAACAAAAAGGATAAGAACTTCTAGCAACACTATTAATCTGAGAAGAAAGAGACATACTAAAATCAAAGATAAAACTTAGACTACGAAACTTATGAGAAACATCAAGAGTTTAGAATCAGGTGAGATAATAGAAGAAATAGTAAAAGAAGGTTTAAATTTATTAAAACAAATTTATTCAAATTTACAAAAATTAAGTTGAGTCAGACCAAGCGATAATTGAAGAAAGACAAAGAGATAGATTATGAAGAACACTATTGAGATTAAATTGAGGAAACTAAGTATAAATATAAGAATCATCAGCATATAGTTGACTAGTGAAAAAAAAATTGTTAACAATACGAGGTAGTTTATATGTATAGAGTAAAATAGAAGAGGATCGAGGATAGAACCCTGAGGTACCCCGAAAGTAAGAGTAGAGGAGTTAGAAGTAGAATTATTGAAAACAACAAAAGGAAAACGATTAAAGTGATAAGAAAAAAACTTAGATAGATAAGAATCAGTAATATTAAAAGAGAGATCTAGCAGCCTCAAGAGAATAGTATGATCAACAGTATCAAAAGCAAAGGAAAGTCAAGAGCAAGAAGATTACGATTACTTTTGTCACTAGAGAGGTCTTAGTGGATCATTTGATCTGTGGGCTTTGACTTGACATTTCATATATATGCGACTACACACCCAGATTCATATATATGTATTTGGATGTGCAGTCGCCAATTATTAGTTTAAGTTTACATTCACTTTTATATCATCATACCGACCTTCACCTTTTAATATTATCCCGCCACTAAACACTTGTTTTTCTTGTCAAATGATTTTATTACCTGTTATTAATACTAGGCTCTGAAGATGGCTATTTGCTGAAGCCACGTTGTAAGCCTAGAACGACACACATAATTAGTAAATATGAATTAACACGGATTCGTGTTGTTGAAAATCTTACTAAAAACTAATTTACATAAAATGGGCAAAAGTATATATATATATGTATATATATTATATATATGGATTATGGTTAAAATTTTAACAAAACAGTTTTTATGCCTCTCTCTTTGCTAATTGTGTAATTAATTGTATAAAAACCAGTAATTGTAAAAATCCATGGTCGTAAATTATAATGGTTAGGGTTAGGGTTATCGTTGTGTAAGATTTCAACATTGTTCTCCAAGATTTGCCTGGTAATTTTAGTTTTGTGTTTCTCTATCATGTGATTCTTTATAGCGCCAATTTGTACGTGCATCGTGAGTCTTCTCAATAGCTTGATCATCGTCATAACAATATATTCAGAATTATGGTTCCCACACTCACCAATATTAAATTGGAACAAATATATTAGAGGCTATGATCCATTATCGATTCTGGCTTACTAGTGCAGTTGTTTTTCTTCATGAAAGATGAAGTTTTTCAGTTGGAGTAGTATATTCGTAGTTTAATACTATCGTTTTCGTTTGTTGCTTGAACGTTTTTTTCATAATTTTTTCATAATTTTTTAACTTTTTTAAATAACATTTCTTCTATATGTGTCACCAGAAAACTAAACCGCTTATCTGCATCATATCCTACCGTCACTCAGATATTCAACACACTCGATTCAAGACTGTTCAAGAAAGTAGAAAATAACAACAACCACGTCATCCATCCTCCGCTACCACCGATTAAAACTACAACACACAAACTTCGTCAACGCCAGCATAACTATCAAGTTGCCACCCAATCTATATATCAGGAAAAGACTTCATCTCAAGACACCTCAAACATATTCACACCCAAAAAAACTTTATCATTCACACGACTAGTTTTTATCATCGATCACCTCACTAACTCACTAAGTCATCATCTAGTCTATTATTTTGCTTTTTTATGCCATTACTTCATTTTATTGTCAATTTATTTTTTTTATTTATATCATTATTATTATTTATTATTTATTTTATTCTATTTTGTTTTACTTTTCATGTTTAAACATTTTCTTTCTCCGTTTTTTTATTTATTTACTTACTTAATCGTTTAATTTTATACTTTTGCCCTGCGTGCTGTAACAGTTTCTGCGTCTGTCAGATCCTTTTATTTTTAAAGAATAATTAAAAATTATTATGAATTTAACAAATTTTCATCATCGTCGTCATAGTAACTAATTTTAATTTCAAGTTTCAACGGTTTTTTTCATCTACAAATCATCAATAATTTTAACTACAACTACGTACAATTCATCAAACGTCAATTCTTTTCGTTTTCCTAAAATATGTAGAAAATTCATGTCTTTATTAAACATTTGGAACTCGCGTTTTACACGTTCATCAATCTCCAATAACCTTTCGGCTTTGAGAAAAAGACCTAGCATTAACAAACGCTTGGCCAAATTAAAAAGTGGGCTTGTAAATGCAAAGTCCGCTCTTCTGAACGACGTCATATGTGAAGAAAAAATTGACATTCTTGTCGTCACCGAAAACATACCATCAGATGCCCCACGGGTTGTTTTACAAAGTTTGGCTCCCATGGGTTACTTGTTTTTTTAGATCACAACATTGTGTGCTTCAACTCAACGCTTTTCAAACCATCATCGACTATCATCCATGACTGCCGTCGCAGCTTTCGTCGTTTAAATTACACGTCATTCGAAAATGACTTAAACAAAGTACTTGTTGATTTGCTCTCACAAGATTTGGAGGTCGATGAGTTTGCATCAGCTCTAAACACAAATTTAAATGACATCTGTCTGTCCTTGGTCCCATTCTTTTCACTACTCATACCTCTCCTATTTTTAATATTATTAAAACTTTTGGCTTACTTTTTCATCAATATGCTGACGAAGCTAAAATTCCCACCTTTAATCACATATCTCAGCTTGACAACTTAAATGCATTTACTATGGCCATAAACGATTGGCATTTATCAAACTTTTTTCGGCTAAATCCTCACAAATCTGAATTAATGTTTCTTGCCACTCCGCAACAGCTTATCAAATGTTCCCCTCATCACACGTTTTTGACTGATTCTTTTTTTTCCTCAACTTCTAAACTTAAATTTTTAGGCTTAACTTTTGACTTTTCTCTATCATGTCTTAGTTTTGATCAAATCTTGTAACTATTATACGTGAACTATTTGTCATATTCCTAATTTTCTCACTGAAGATATTACTTCTGCACTGGCTCGATGTTGGCTTATATCGCGTTGTTCACCAACTCGTCAACTTCGTTCGTCTTCATATACTCAGTTGCATCAACCATTCAGCAATTCATCAGTTATCAACAAATGCTTTACGTACAGCTCTCCTTCCATACGGAATGATTTTCCCACCATTATTCGTCAACAACTTACCATCAAACTTTTAAGGAAACGATTAAAGAACTTTTTGTTTATCCAGGCCTACGGAAACGTCAAAATCATTGTTTATCCAAACGTCCTTGAAGCTATGCACAGGATTGCATATAAATTAATATATATATATATATATATATATATATATATATATATATATATATATATATATATATACTAGCAGAGAGCAGATGATGATGATGAGGAGGAATTTTTTGATCGTAACCGTTCAGGCTATAAAGGAGTCCTGCGTAGAAATGTTTATAGTAAGGTTTCCAGAGGGTTTTGAAGCGAAGTCTTAAATGCGATTTATTAATATATAGTTACTTGGATTAGTTTATTGTTTCTATTACTGTTGACATTAAAATAAACGTTTGACAAAGTTTGCGTTTGAAGCAGTTGTGTCCATCTATCGAAAATCTTGAACCTACGGTATAACGAAAACTTTGTGTTCACCTATCGGAAATCTTGAACCTACGCATAACGAAAGCTTGACAATCGTTGGAAGCTACAACACTGGTGTTATGAAATATAGAGATCTTTGATGTTATAACATTGGTGTCAGAAGTAAGATTTTTGACAGATTGAAACTTTTCTGCAATAAAAAATGCCAGCATTAGTAGAACTCGGTACACAAATCTAAGGAAGGAACTACGAAAACGAAACCTCGACTCAAGAGGAGCGAAGACAGTTTTGATAAACCACCTAAGGAACGCTCTGATAAACAAAGTTAACGATCCTGAGGAGTTTGATTTTCCGGATCCTGTGGAAGAACTGATAACTGAATGGATAGCCAAATTACGAGCAGCCAATGGAAGAACAATACCTAACGAAATGACAATCGAAAACAACACAGAAATGGATTTGGACAACAAACCGGAGGAGCGAAAAATGTGCCTTATTATACCAGCAACAGCTAGACAAGATCCTGACATTATCCTACCAGCTTATTTATCTACGACTGCGACACACGTGATATCTGCGACGCACGTGTTAACTATGATGCACGTGATATCTGCGACGCATGTGATATTTGTGACGCACGTTATAACTGCGACAAACGTAATATCTGCGACGCACGTGATAACGGCGATGCACGTGATAATTGTGACGCACGTGACAACTGTGATGCACGTATTGTCGTGAAGAAATAAAGTTACCATAATAATGAAGCTGCTATCGAAGACGACAATGAAGATTTTAAACATATTCGAGAAGTTAACAGCGACGAAGACATGGAAACTTTTGATATGCAGTGGGATCTTACTCGTTTGTTCTCATCGATAACAACGACAACATTAACATTAAAGGCAACAACGATTTAAACGCAACACTCACCAACTGTTCAACCTTTGATGATGAATTAGATAAGACGTTAATCTGGGAAAGCATTAATCTAGAGATTAACGATGTCAGTGAAGACGATTCTAATGCTAATGCGAGTATACACACCGAACACAGATTGGCGACAGATGATGTTTTTGATTTTGAGAAAACCCTTCCAGTACTCGCTTGGAATGAATGCTTGATCCTTGTCTACTTGGACGATGACATCAACGATGGTTTCATTGCTGATGAGGATGAGTTTTTCATTGCTGTATCAGTAATCGAAAGAAAAGATGTCAGCGACAAATCTTACAACATGCATCCAAGATACCCGTCTGGTCATTCTACACCTCGTAAGCACAATAGAAAGATATTACTTGCTCTAAGTGCCAACAAAATCAAGAAGGGACCAGGACGGCTACCTATGACTAGAGAAACCGAAACAGGGGAAATGCGGTATGACCTGAAAAAAATAACTCAGGTATCAAGAGCAAAGACCAAATTTGGTTGTACAACCTACAGCGCAGAAAAAGGCAATGTCCGGCAAAACTCCCAAAGAATTGGAATGATCGGTACAAAAGAGACCGGCAAAACTCCCAAGGAATTGGAAGTTCGAAATTACAAGATTATTAACAAGATAAATGACGTGATCTACAAGACCTGTGGTCATAGAAAAAATGGACAAAGATGACATTTGTCTATTTGAATAAACTATTCCTATCTACCGAAATAAAGAAGTAACGCCTATGTTAAAGACCAACAGGCTAAAGTGGAGGTAATGATCAAATTGCACTATATTATTTTCAGAGAGGTTTTAAGCGAAGTTTTTAAATGTGATTTATGTAGTTTCTTGGATTAGTTTATTGTTTCTATTACTGTTGGCATTCAAATAAACGTTCAAAAAGTTTGCGTTTGAATTAGTTGTGTTTATCTATCAGAAATCTTGAACCTATGGAATAACGAACACTTGACGATCGTTGAAACCTACAACATTGATGTTGGAAATATAGAGATACTTAGTTATAACATTCGTGTTGGTAGTTCGAGCGTCAGGGTGACATCAATATATACATACACTCGTTTTATTTTTTTCAGTATGTACATCAAGGGCCTCACTCTTATTTTTTGAACCTGGGCCCTTCACAGTATATGAAGGGCTTAACTCCAACTACGCCATTAGTTGTTACCGCCTGGTAATTGAAACCACTGATATGAAAACCTCATGAACCTCATGTCATCTTCTTGCACTACGGGATCATTGAGTTTGCCCCATTTCACCAGGTGGCGTAATCAAGTTAAATGTTTTGTTTATTAAAACATTCTTGAATTGTGTTAAAATACATAGCTTTGATTCATTTTTACAAATGGGTGAATTATTTGAAAAAATCATTTTGTCGGATATCATATATCAGATTTCAGTTTTCCTTGTTCATTTCTTTTTAAATTTTAAATGTTGTGAAAAGTTTACTTATATTTGATGAATAATAAAAATTTAAAAAAAATAATGTGAATGATTAATTGATAATTATGCCATTATAATTATAAATAAAAAAAATTAAATTAAGATAATATTCATTAATTTATATATAAATATTATTATCACCAAGGGCGGATCCAGGAAGTTTGACTGGGGGGGGCGAAAATTTTTAAATAAATATTTTGTAATGTTGAATATATCCATTTTTGATTATAAATTTTAGAATGTAAATTAATTGAATAATATAATGTTTTATGTTTACTTTGATTTATTTATAATTTTTATTACAAATGATCAAAGGGAAATTATGAACGCACCCACGCGGCAAAATACACTTGAAAATTTTTTGAACGCTTCTTCCGTCTGATTTTCATTTTAAAAATTCAAATTTGAGTTGCGCTAGTAATAGTACTGTATAAGTATCATAATTCATAATCATATTTTCAGTTTTTTTTAGAAGATTAATTTAAATATATATGGATCGTTTTGTGAAGCGAACTAAAAGGGCACATCCACCAGGTTAGATCACCATACGATATGAATTTGTTCACTAGTAGCATAGAAATTGTTAAATAAGTGTTCAGAGTTAAGTTAAATTTAGTTTATTTTTTTAGAACTACATGAAGGCGATAGTTCCGATAATCATAATGAAAAAGTGATTGTTAAAAATGATGAATCATTTGAGCAAGTAGCTTTGCACGATAATGACGAAGATAACAAGATAAAGAATAATGAAAAAGTCTATCAACAAATGGATTTTGTACACAATAATAATATTGGACTGTATGTGGGCAGCAGTAATAAAACAATTAATGATGATATAAAATTTGAACTTCTACAAAATCCATGGAAACCAGAATTTGGCTACAAATTTCCGTATTCAAATCATATTAAAAATGGTAAAAATGAAAAACGGTACATTTTGAAAAGTCACTTGGAAACATTTAATGCATGGTTGACATACTCGCATGTGGAACAAGGTTTATTTTGCAGGTATTGTGCTCTAATGGCTGACACCGGCGGTATTAGTCATCAAACGCCATTGCAAAAATTAGTAAAGAAACCACTTACATCATTTGCAAAATTATTAGGCAAAGATGGTGATCTCAGCTGTCATGAACAATACAGGTATCACAAAGAGTCAGTTCAGAGGGGCAATGATTTTGTCAAATCATACCAAAATCCATCATTTGAAGTTGTTAATCAACTCTATTCCGCAAGATATCAGCAAATGAAGGAAAACAGAGAAAGATTGAAGCCCATAATTAAATCTATTATTTTTTTGGGAAAACAAAATATTCCTCTACGAGGACATCGAGATGACGAAAAACTTAATATAAGTACTAATGATGCAGGCGATGCTGATAATGATGATGATGAAGATGATGAAAATTTGGACAATGACATGCTTAATGAAGGGGTATATGGTACCGGTCCAGTTAGAAATGAGGGTAATTTCAGAGAACTACTTCAGTTTAGGGTCGATGCTGGAGACCATGTTCTTGAAGAACATTTAAAATCATCTAAATCAAATGCGACATACATAAGCAAAACGATTCAAAATGAAATCATAACCACAATTGGCGATATTATTACAGATACTATTGTACAGAGAGTTAAAGCAGCCAAATTTTATTCAGTTTTATTTGATGAAACAACTGACATATATGGTATTGAGCAATTGTCTTTGAGCTTACGATATGTTTACAACGGCCAGGTTAGAGAAGATTTTGTTGCATTTGTGGATTCTCTAGAGGATGCATACAAAGATATAGAATCGGAACCAAAATTAACCGGAAAAATGTTAGCCGGCTCAGTGTTACGTTTACTAAAAGCGCTAACTTTAGATCCACAGCATG
>NW_008705269.1:506533-530108 GCF_000326865.2 Helobdella robusta
TTTGTACTCAATTGCCGATCCATTAATTCTAACTAAGCCACTAAGCAAAGTTTTACAAACAGAAAATTTAGATTTGGTCGAGGCAGCTCAACATGCTAATAGAGTCATAGATAATCTTCAATCTAGAAGAGAAAATGTTGAGCAAATATTTCATGATATCTTTACGAGAGTTTCTAAAGTTGCAGAGGAACTGAATATTGAATTAAAAATGCCAAGATGTATAGAAAGACAAGTAAATCGTGCAAATATTAAAAGTAACTCATTAGAAGAATATTTCAGGATTGCTATATTTATTCCCATGCTAGATAGTATGATAACAGACATGAAATCAAAATTTGGAACAATCCAAATAGCTATAATGGATTTGAGTCGTTTGATACCTTCAGTTTTCCTCGGAATAAGTGGTAAGGCAGAACAGAATAAAACATGGTTTTTAATTGACCAAGCTGTTACGAAATATAAAAGTTTAATAACAAATTTGACCTCGTATGATGACAACACGGCCATTGAATTTGTACGCAATGAAGAAATGCTCTGGACGCAGTACTGGGTAAAGATGAATTCACAGCCCAAAACGGCCATTGAAGCTCTCGCATTGTGCAATTCCAATCTCTATCCGACAATTCACAGCCTATTGTCAATATTGTGCACCATGCCTGTTTCAGTAGCAACGGCAGAACGTTCATTTTCTACCCTGAGGCGGTTAAAAACGTGGATGCGCTCCAAAATGAATGAGGAAAGATTAACGGGATTAGCCATAATGAACATTCATCGCGATATTGAATTAGATATTGAAGACATTATAACAAGGTTTGGCCAAAAAAAATGTAGAAAAACGACATTTGTCTTGTAAATATTTCATGTATATAACAGAACAATGTTTTGAAGAATGTTTTTCAATTTAAAAAAAATCAAGAAGTTGAAGTGTTTGACTTTTTGTTATTTATTTCATAAAATATCAAACCTCAGTTCAAAGTGGGGGGGGGCGATCGCCCCCACCGCCCCCCCTCTGGATCCGCCATTGATTTTCACAATAATTTTAAAAATTACTTAATTAATTTAATATCATTTAATATAACTTATTCATTTAATATCACTTTGAATAATCAATAAGTTGAATCGTTAATTGTACGTCGAATGCATATTTGTGTTCACATTTCACAACTTCATATTGCGTTTTGCGTTAACCTGCCTTCTTTTTTCTTTCTCGTGCCTTATCCTTTCAGGACATTGGCGACCATCGACCTCTACACCCGATCTTTAACACTCTGTAGTAGTTGAAATGTCGTGATATTCAACAAGTGACACAAGGACTTCACGAATGTTATTCGTTGTTGACGCGATCTCTTTTCTCGGCAATCTTTCCAGTAGTTGTTAGATTTTGCATTCTTTCCTTCCGCATAATGTGACCAAAAAAAATTTACTGCTCCCGTCGGATTATCTGTAGTAATTTTTCTTTTCATAACCGGACTATTTTAATACATCCTCATTCGCGGTATGAGAGGCCCAACTAATTTTCATAATTATTCTCACAAACCACATCTCAGCAGCACTAATCTTTTTTTTTATTTCTTTAGATATAGTTCATGACTCAGAGCATAGGAAAAATGTAACACAGGGGAAATGTAACATCCTAACAGTTTTAATTTTGTTGATATTCTGATTTTATTGCTGGTGAAGATGTTTTTCATTTTTAGAATATAGCTATCTTTCTTTTGATATCCATATCACATTTACAACCTGAGTTAATCAGACTTCCAAGATAATTGAAGCTGTTGACTTATTCCACTCGTTTACCATTTATGATTATGGAGCTGATCGAGACGGTTTTGCTTTTACTGATAACCATGCAATCTGTTTTGCTGACTTGCAAACCTTTCCTTTCACTTTCAAAAACCAGTTTGGAAAGAATTGTTTGCAATTTTTTCATTGAATCTGCTATAAGAGCTGTATCATCAGCATCTCTTACATTGTTTATATTTACGCCTCCAATGGATATTCCCGGTAGGTTTATCTTTCTTATGATTATCAGAGATTGTACAGGTCTGGTAAAAATACACAGCCTTGCCTAACACTTTTCTTTATTTCGACAAAACTTGTTACCAACTTTCATCGCTGCTTTTTGGTCCCAATAGAGTTTTTTGATAACTCGTGTCTTTTCCATCAATGTTCAAATTTTCCAATATTTCCATAAACTCCACGTGGAGTAATCGATAAAACATATAAACAAATCTTTCTTCATTTCAATCGCTCGTTCATTAATTATTCATAGCAATTTTTTGTAAATAAAATTAATTCATTAAGAACATCTAATTTCAATTTTTCTTCTAACTTTACTAAACTTACTACTGGATTTTTTTCTGTATTTACTCCTATAAGTTTTCTAGAACTTGCTAAAATTATTAATTCTATGTCATCTACAACTTCTCAAATTAGTTAATTTATCTCTCTCCATCTTTAAATTTCCTACTTCTTATAAAAATTCCCTACTTCTTATAAGAACTCTATTGTTATTCCTATTCTTAAAAACTCATCTTTAGATCCTTTCTCTGTATTTAATTATCCATCTAATCTCAATAGTGTTCTTCATAATCTTTCCGTTCTTCATAATCACTATGTCTTTCTTCAATTATCGCTTAATCTGATTCTATGTTTTTTAAACTTAATCCTTGTAAATTTGAATTTATTTGTTTTAATAAATCTAAACACTCTATTACTATTTCTCCTATTATTTACCTGATTCTAAAACACTTTCATCTACGTAGAATAAAAAAACTTTTGCATTTTCTTGACAATCCTACTCTTTTCCTTTTGTTACTTCGTTGGTTTTATCCAGGATTGATTATTTTGACTCGCTCTACTATGATCTTCCTGATTCTACACTCTATCTTTCAAGTAAAGCTTTTAACGTAAAATAAAGCTGCTCGTCTAATTGCTCGTGCCCCTTTCTCTTCCCATAAATCTCCATATCTTGTTCTCTTGCACTGGCTACCTAAAAAATATAGAATAATTTTTAAAATTTGCACATTTATGTATAAGTTTCAATCTAAATTATTTCCTAAGTACTTATCAGATATATTAATTGAATCTAAACGCCACGGTTTACGATCGTCATCTTGTTCTTGTTAAATTTCTTGTCACGTAGATCGTTTAATTAATTGATATAATATTGAAAGACGGTAAAAGAAGAGAAATAAACTAAGCAACGTTCTCGACTTGTTTATTATCCACCGGATCGACAGAAAAGGAAAAAGTGAAGTTACATACAAAGCAAAGAACATTTGGTCCAAAGAAAATAAATGTATATCATAAATCATAATGTTTTAATATAAAACAAAACTTAACAGTTCTCACTTCTTAACTCGTGTTAAACACTTTCGCTAAATCTGCATTTGCTTTTTCTGGCCCTTTTTTCCTTCTCTGACTACTTCTCCATCACTTACGAAGTTCAGACCTGATTTCAAGACCCATCTGTTTGCAAAATTCATTAAGAAGCGCTGTTGAACATAGCGGAAATAGCGCTTGATTGATTGCTTGCTTGATTGATTGCTTGATTGATTGAATCGATTGATTGATTGCTTGACTGATTGGTTGGTTGGTTGATTGATTAATTAGCGTTTCTTGTGCAACAATCATCAAAAAAACCACATTAGATATTTGAAGTTTCAGATCTGATTTTACTTCGTGCTTTCATCAATAGAATTCTCGAAAGTAGTTTTGTACTCATCAAGTTGATTGTTCGATGTAGTAGTTCACATTCTGTTGCATTAAGTTTTTCTGACAATGCAATAAATATTGACTTGGATAGATCTTTAAAGACTGTCATAGCTGGAAGTGGTGATGATGTTGAGCTCTTATCACAATTAAAACACCCCAATGGCGTGGGTCTCAAATAGCCTTTGACAGTCAAAATCCAACGCCTGGCCTTCTCGTGGCAGAACTGTTTAAACTAACAGGAAAAGGGGTGAAGGTGGATAACTAGCGCCTCAAAACTAGTCGCTTCGGGTTGATGAGGCTCGTTACCCACCCATTTAGAAAAAAAACTCTGATTTCAAACCTCCATTGCCTTAAGGCTATACCTTTTCTAGGAAAAGGCTAAGGAAATAAACCCTAACAGAAAATCAGGCGTGGTAGTACGTTTTTAAGACGATATGATAGCTTCGACCTTTACTTGGCTTGCTATCTACACACGTTTGCCTGGCGAACAACTACAGCCAAAGTATTGTCCATATGGAGTCGTCTTAAAAAACCTCGAACCGCATCGCTTGTCGAGCGAGTTAACAAGGAGCGCGCAGTCTCGGTTATCGTCTGCCGGCTGTGATAAGCGGATACGGCGAACAACCCTATTTATGACCCCTCTTTACAATCCCGCTCCCATGTTGGAGCCAACCCACTTGAATTGCGAAACACCACCAGGATCGGCTCTTGACACTTTGCTCAACGGGTGGCGCAAGGATTCTCGTGGACGTCAAGTCGCAATACGGTTTATGCATTATGAATCTGCATGAAAGTTTGATGGCATGGCGCTGGTGAACTGCGTGTTGCTGATTTCAATATACTGTGGTTGAGCCCAGCTGAGTATCATCCCTGGTGTTGCCTTGGCCTTGAGCAATCAGACTACTAGTGCATTGATTGTATGGCACCCGATCAGTGAAAGAGTGATGGATGCTCGTTTCAGACAATGATATGGTGCTATGTCAGTGATTGTCTGCCACGCGCCAACTAATAAAACGACGGCTGAGACCAAAAATCTATTTTACAGCGCACTGAACAACTCGTTTCGCTTCATCAGGCCCATCGAGCTCATCATTTGCCTAGGCGACTTTAACGCGATAAAGAGTGTTGACCGCCTTATACCAGCGGTCGTTGGTTCCTTTGGCAGCGGGTCACCAAACGACAACTCTGATTGTTTCCTGGAATTCTGTGTCTCCGCGATACTTAGGGTCTGCGGATCTTTGTTTAGCTGTAAGGATATCCATAGATTGACGCGGCACTCAAATGACGGCGTTACGGCTAAGGAGGTTGACTATAACCTGGTAAATGGCAGGTGGTTGCCGGTTTGTAACTGCCGTGTGTATCGTGGCATGGAGTTTGATACTGATAATTCCCCGGTGGTGGACACTTTAGCCATACAGTAATTAAAACTAAATCTCCCCATAGATTCAATATCCGTCTACTGCGGAAAAACGTCACTGCCGCAACATACGCGGCCGAAGTAGAAAAGTGTTTCATTACTGCTTCTGATGATGAGCTCTCCTCGTAGGATTCATTTCGATGACTAAGACGGCTAATAAGGTTCTCGATCATGCTGTTCCCAGGTGTCATTAATGGATTTCAGCCGCAACAAGGCGACTGATCGAAACGAAACGACAGGCTAAATTAGTGGCATAAAGAAGTCGCGTACCTTTTTATATATTCATCAACTAACAAAATTATTTTCAAGACCTTCTTTACCTAACATGTATGCCTTTATATCCAATCATTTAATGTTATGATTTCAATTTAAACATGCATTTTTTAAATCTCTTTATAATATTCAGTATTTTTTCTGCAAGTTTATTATTGCATTCTCATCTGCATTTGTAAATATCTGATCATTAATCTACATCATAATTTTACCGCAGCAATATATTAGCTAGTTTCAAGTCATCATTAAATCAACTTTTTTCATACCAGAATGTAAACTTATCAGTTTTAACCCTTTCCTTACATTATTTGTCAGTTTTAATAATTCATTTTTTTTATCTTATTTATTTTTTCATACAAAATATAACTTTTTTTGAGATAAACTTCAGATAATGTTATATCAATTGGAAGTTTCTATAAAAAAAAGATATCATTTCATTTCATTTACATTTTTTAATAAAATATTTTTCAACATTTGTGTCTCTTTGTTGTCAAATTAGTTGCCATTGACTTACGTAAATGATTTGCACTCAAATATAAAACTATCTTTATTTTAATCACTAAAAGTAAAGTATTGAAAATACAATAAAAAAAATTTATTTAAATATTACTTATTTTATCACCGATTAAATGTAAAATTAACACAGTTTGCTAAAAACAGTCCATTTCATATCCATGGCATACAATATATATAGACAGATTAATCATTAATTTACTCTGGCTTTTATCAATAACTAGAAATTATTAAAATTGAAAGCAGACATTTTCCCGTTATGTATATATACAATGCAAATTCAAGAGACAACATAAAAGTTTATGAAATATGGTTCAGCTTCAGATGATTATATTTTCAAAAAAATGTACTCAAATGATTGTCAGCTATTGTTATTACAGTAATTATGAGCAGTTATAAATTTGGTATACATTCTCATGAATTTACATATCACGTTTATAACAATAATAAAATAAAACGTAAAGACAAATTAATATGAATGAATGATTGTGATTGATTATCAGAATATCCATTGCAGAGCAAAGTGAGGGATATCAGTGAAACTTGTAATTTTGGAAATTAGTATCAAAAAAGCCCAACGCAACTGAAACACACCAGCAACGTTAGCAATCAAACATTACCAACTTATGTTGCTAGTTTTTTTAAAGCGATATTCTTATTTGGTAATAACTCAACTACGGAAGCTATGACGATAATCGAAAACTAGACGATATTCTAAACATAGATAAAAAGCTAAATGTTTTTTAAAATTAATTTTTCATTGATGTTTTTGGTTCCATGGATCAAGATTTTTAGCAAAAATTTATTTTAACCGATGTATGTATATATATATATATATATATATAAATAGGAGATTTGCCATATCCATTATATATTACCATGATTTACTTTCATTAGCTTCAATCGAAATATGCTAATTACCCGGCAGCAGCTGTATGCCGCTTTTATAGCAATGGTAATATCTTATTCTTTATATATAATGCAATCTTTGTTTATTTATAGTCTTTGTAATTTTTAGAAAATAAAGCGTCGCACTATATTGCCATAGTTTCAATTGTTTTGAATCACCTGCAATATTTGGAGTCGTCGTTTTTCTTGGAGTTCTGGTTAGAAAGGATAAGATAAAAGAAGAAGTTTAAATTCAAAGATGTCTTTCTACTTGAGTAAAAAAGTCAGTAAATTCACAAATGGATTAATAATATGTTAATCAATTTATTTTGTCGTTTTGTTGAATTTATTAATTTTTATTTAAAATTAATAATAAAAAAAATTATTAAAAATTTAAAACTTTTAATTAAATTAGAGGTATTAAAGCTTATTGATCGACGAAGTGATTGAACGTGCTATTCAACAATTATTTTTTTCCTTGAAATTGCTTTTATATTTGATAGTTTATTGGTCAAAATATCACTTTCTTGACTTAATAATTATTAACATGCTTTAATTTTAATCAATTAATAATATTAATATTGATAAGCGCTTAATAAGAGGGTATGGATGTAAATTTGTTCTGATGTTGGCATAACACTAATAAACATAACAAATATATTTACATTACATAATATAAAAATGAAAAAAATGGCTGATCAATAATATTTTTTTTATTTGTATAATTCTTTAAAAATCAGGATCTGACAGACACAGAAACTGTTACAGCATGCAAGGCAGTAGTACATAATAAAACAAATAAGTAAATAAATGAATAAAAAACAGAGAAAGAATATGAAAAATAAAATAAATAATAAATAATAATAATAAAACAAATAAAATAATTTGACAATAAAATAAAGTAATAGCATAAAATCGCAAATTAATAGATGACGGAAAATTTAGAGACTGAAAATCCACAACACGATGTTGAGTAAACCATAGACATCGCAGACGTAAAATATTATTTATCAATTAAAATAAATAAATTATAAATGTATTAAATAATATATATGTAATGACTTTCATTTTCATGACTTGACTTCAGAAGCATACTCTTTATTTTTTTGCTTGGGGTGGTTAAACAAATGATTTTTCAGACATTTCTTCAAGTCTGATAAATCTTATGATTTACTTTCAGCGGGTTCCGGTTCTTTAACTTTCATAATCGTCTATTTAAAAAAATAGTCTAAACGTTTTTAATTGCTAATAATGTTTGGATATGTTGCATTACGTCATTTGAAAATTTCAGTTATCAATGAAAAGTGACATAACAATCAGATGTGTCAGCATCAACATCACTGACAGATATATTGCTGCAGGCGGCGATGGAGGATTTTTAAAAATATTTTGCCTTGAAAGCCAAAGCAAGGATGGTTATTTACTTAGCTCATATTTATTTATATTTTAATAGATTTTTTCAGTAAAAATATTCAGTATAATCAGAACTTGATATATCTATTCAGTTATCTTTCAAATTACTTTATTTTGTAAACTTTTCCGCATTTGCTCAGATTTTTAATAAATATTCTTGATTAATATTTAAGTTTTATATTTTCCTTGTATGGTGCCTCTTTATATATTGCTATTATGTAAATTTTTTAGTTGTATTTTAAATTTATGTTCCTGTTATGAATGAGTTTAATTCAGCCCTTTTTACTATTTCTTTTCTGTTTCTTTTTACTATTAGATTTCATAATTTATAATTTTGCACAAATTTTGATTAGCCCACTTTTATTTATTTTTTATTTTATTGAATTGTTTTTTGCATATAAATCTATACAAGCATGTGAGTTTGTCGTTTCCTGATTTTTCTGTTTGGAAACTCTTTATTAATCATCTGTCTTTTTTTTAACATTTGTTATTGAACCATTTTTTTATAAATGTACTACTTTTTTATAAATTAAAAAGAATTCGGTGGTGCTGGTCGAAATATAGCTACAGCAAATAGCTTGGTTCATGACCAATTATTGGAAGGACACAAAGGTTTCGATCATTTTTGTTACAAAAATTTGTGAAATTACTATTTACATTTTTTTCAAGCAACAGTACAAGTTCTGGCTTGGAATGAAAAGTTCAGAAAATTAACAACAGGAGATTTAAATGGAAATATAATAGTTTGGATTATCGAAAAAAGTATTTTTATTAAATACTTTATATTTAGTATAAGTTATATAAATGTTATGTCACTCGCTTTGTTTTATCATGTTTTCATGAAAGTTATGTTTTTCTCATCTTAGCACAGAACATTTTAAAATGGTGTCAGTTCTCATTCTTTTTATAATAACTTGGATTAGGGTTGTAAAATGCAGATAATAAAATGATTTTAGTACTATTTAAAATATGTTTATCAATTTTGTATACTTATAATACCTATACTGGCCCTCGAACGCACCCTCGCACATTTTTTAGTGCGCTTTAGAGTCTTGTTTCTGTCTTTTGTTTCTATGAACAATTAATTTATTTCATGCTTTTGCACAATATTTATGCGTATTTAGCATCTTTTTTTTCTGGTGTACGTAAAGCCGAACAGATTTAAGATTGTCGTTCCTGATAAGCATCCCCTCTAATTAATTCATACTTATTGGTGTCAACTTTTGTTTGCATCTTGAACAAATTTTATTTAATAATGTATACGGGACCTGAGATTTAAGACTAATGCTACTATCATGTGCCTTTAATAAAAAAAGGTCTCCACAATAAAAAATGTAGCGCATAAATTCGCAATTTGGCAACCACAAACTAACTTTTTATTTTTTATATCAAAAATCAAACTTGTAGTGTAGGATTTAAATATCTTTTTTAGGAAATTCATTTGTCTATAAAATTTATATTATTTCGTAAATTATCAACAAGTTTCATTGGAACTGAAAATTAGAAATTAGCCAAAAATCATTTGTAAATTGCGAAAAAGGAAATATAGATGCGTTTATAATAAAAACGGATGCAAAAATTAGTTTTGTCTATCATATTAGTGACCAATTCTATAAATACGAGCTGTTCAGAGAATACACCAAAACGTTTTCCAAAGGGACTAAGCCTTAAACAGAAACAAAGTCCAGTTAGCAAAAAATCAACTTCGTGAACTTAGATGCCATGAAAACGCAATCAGGTTAAGTATTGGAGTAATTTTTCGGTGAATTAGGTTACAAAACTTGAAGGCGTCTGTACCCGACAGTCAGCACTTTTGGATAAAAAGCTTTGATTCTTTAGTCAAGACTTGGCTAGAGTGATTGGTGAAGTCGCTAGACATCCAAATATTCTATCAGAATCAGGCTTGTTTAATAGTATAGTTATTTATCTATTTATAAAGTAAAGGATTCAAAAGACCCTAAAATTATTGTCTGATTACTTGCTTCCAAAGTGTGTACAATTTAACCTATGATTTTCAGGAGATTGTACAAAGTAAAAGCAGATAGCCGAAACAAGACATTTAAAAGAACGGATGGATGAACAATCAACTGAGATGAAACGACAATCGAGAATAACAGATCAAAAGATTGACGATTTCAAATATGAAGTCGCTTGTGAATTTGAAAGAAAGAAGCAACAACTGGAACGAGTGTAAGACTCCGTGAATCAACAACGTGGTTCATGGCATACGCCTACATTTGACGAAAAGAACACCTTTGAACATTTGGAACATATTGTCAGAATTATGAAATAATGCTGACTAAAAATACTGCAAAATTTTCAACGCGAAATTTATTCACTCGATAGGGGGCATGGTGCAAGTTAATTTACTCGATAGGTGACGACGATTTTTTTTGTTTTGCAATTTAGATGACGTCATAAATTATTACAAATTATTTTAAAATTTTCTGATTAATTGGACATGCCTTGTAAATTTTTATATTTTAAAACACCCGAAACAAAATCTAATTTTGCCTTGATAAGGAAGGGTGTGAAAAGACTTGAGAACTGGGTTGACTAGTGAGGCAGCTTCGAATAATCAGTACCTCTTCTGGTCCCTAAGAGACTTAACGCGTGATTCTATGCTCATTGGCATAGTTTCAGAAACGTCTTAAGTTCTCAAAGAGTCAGCCTTGGGTTCACCAGTTAGGCAGCTTCGAGTAATCAGTGCCTATTCTGGTATCTAAGAGACTTAATGCGTGATTCTATGCTCATTGGCATAGTTTCAGAAACGTCTTAAGTTCTCAAAAGTGGATTTGGTACGAGACTCTATGCTCATTGGCATAGTTTCGCACGCGTACTAAATTCACACAATTTGTTTCCAGTGTTGTTCTGACTCTTGTTGTCTTGTGTTGGTCGTGCGAAAGCCGATCAGACTCGACGGCCCAGTGAAAACAGGCCAGGGTTGTGCGAAAGCCGACCGACTGACTGACAGGCCCAGTGAAAACAGGCCCTTGGTCGTGCGAAAGCCGATCAGACTCGACGGCCCAGTGAAAACAGGCCAGGGTTGTGCGAAAGCCGACCGACTGACAGACAGGCCCAGTGAAAACAGGCCTTGGGTTCTGTGAAAACGAATCCGCCTCGTTGTTTTGTTTCTTGTGCTATTTGTGGACCTAGGGTTCTTTGCTGGATTCTATACTCATTGGTATAGTTTCACACGCAGTTTGGAATTTCCATAGGCTCCGATTTTTGTGATTCATTTTTTTATTTATTTCTTGGAGTTGTATCGACATCACCATCGGATACACACGTCGAGGTTTTACGATTAAACGGCAAGAAACATATCCCAAGTTGAAGACCCAACAAGAAGAGTTCTAATTCCTGTATTCCAGTTTGTTCATTGACATTTACATTATTATAGAGTTCATTAGTTCAATTCCTTTTATTTACTTCCGTCGATTAATAAAATTGTTATCGAATATTTTTCTTTACGCGTTCGTGTGTTACTCAGTAAAATCATATAATTCGAAAAAGCCCAGTGCCACACAGGACTGGTCGAACTCACGATAAAAATATACACAAAAATTATTGTCGGATCATACAAAAATTCCCTGAGAAAGATAGAGGAGGAGATTACCTCACACCACCAGCTGTTTTAATTGTTTTCATTTATAAATTTTCCGACAATTAGCGCCCAACTTGGGGCTTTGTCATCCTTTGAAAACCTCCTCCTTATCATTTTATTAAATTTAAAATTTCCGACAATATACAAAACTCAATTTAAAGAAGCAGTAGTCAGCAATATCTGGAACGAAAAAGTGATGGCTGATTGGTTAAATGTCCTGTTTTTGCTGTTGCAGTGACTAGAATCGAATACAAAGAGATCCCCGACTATCATATTCAATGTGTATGATGCGTGATTTTCACGCGTATTCATAGAATCATTTCTGGAACATATACAACGGCCGGGAGAAGGAATACAACATCTAGCACAAAAATAAACCGACTGTCAGACCAGGAGCATAGTAAAGAATCTGCGCTGGAATAGTTTATTGAAGCTCACCGAGATCCAGAATTTTGCAAAAATCTTTTGCTAGCAGATAAACCCAGCCTCAAAGATGTTGTCGCGTATGGTATTGCGTTTGATATGGCAAAAAATTGATAAAATAGTACGTCTATTACACTAGGAGTATTTGCGTCAAAACGTAGTCTTAGAAAAACGGATAGAGATAAACATGCCAACATACTGGAGTCATATCATTTCATATACGACGATTTTGCTGACAAAGCATAGAAAGCAATGGCTATCAACAGACAGAGAAATACAAAATGAAAGACAATAATTCCACTAACAAGATTTCTGAGAAATCTTGTTAGTGGCCATAGGGCAAAAATTAGCTGATGTACCTAACGCCTCCTGACCATAATTAACGTATATATATCTGGATTACACCGGAATCGCAACGATCTTTGGCTAGAAGGAAAGTTGACTCACATAATTGTACAATTACCATCGACACCGGAACCACAAAATTTATCGTAAGAAGCAACCTAATTCCACACCTGCAGCATGAGGAGTTCAACAGATACACTGAAGGAACAGCTCCTATTTATGTGGAAGTCAACCGGATTGACCATCTGATAGACTTGGCTTTTGAAGAGTCGTTTCTTATAGTGGATATTACCGACAAATGCATAATCAGTATCGATTTTCTCATACAACATGGTTTTAAGATTGATTTAGAGAAACATGTCCTTGGCTGGATAAATATAGAAATAATAATAGGGGTTAATGATGTAAAACGCGTTCAAATGACAATAAAATTAGAGGGCAACCTAAAGAAAAGAAAAATTACCTGACTGAACCAGTAACAACTATACAAGGTCTTAACATCATCATTGAAAAAAGACCTGGAGAAGTCAACGCAGATGGATTTATTCCGATCCCGGGTTTAAATATATTGAAACGTTCCGTCAAAATCAAAAAAGGCCAAACAAACCTCATGACCCTCCATATCGACATCTGAAAAGCTGATTCAATTCAAAAAGGACCGTGGCTAAACAAACAAGCAACTAAAACCTGGTATGATTTTAAAGGAAATATGCAGGTTTCGAAATCAATGACCTGCTGTGGTTATACTCAATGAAAGGACAGTCTCCAAAGCTTCAACAACATTGGGAAGAGTCATGCCGAGTCATTTCCCGATAAAAAGACGTTGTTCACTACATTCAAGAAAACCGAAAGGCTAGCTTCTTTCCACGACAACAATAAAATTGATTGTTAAAGGGACTTAACAATCTCAGGAGGAAGTAATGTAAAGTAAAAACGATTATTTTACAATTATGGAATTATTCTTTAGCCTTTGTTTTACTTTCTATTATTTTAAATATTTTTACGACCGGACTGAGGATTCATATAAGGGACGGATGATTTCATAGAATGAGGGGAGTTGTCGTTGGTGTTTGTTGGATTATGAAGTTGAACTGTGAATTATTGGCGGTCGGGCGACATCCAGTGTATTTTCGTGAATTAGTGGCTAACGTGCAATATTTAGTATATTTTTTGAATTGGCGAATAATTCAGTGTCTTTATTACTGTTGGCATTCAAAAAAACTTTTAAACAAGTCTGGGTTTATGGATGAAATCAGTGAACCTACGGTAAATTAAATTGTTGAATATTATATGTATGTGTGTATAATATATATAGTGTTATAACCGTGCTACCGAACGCACTGGAACATTCTAGAATATGCTAGAATCGGACCATCTAGAAGAATCTAGAAACGACGCTTGCGAAGAGTATATAAGCGCACGTCGCAAGTAGATTAGCGATTAGTGAAATTCGTGATTAGTGAAATTTCGTTATTTTGTGAATAGCGATTCGGTGAATTATTTAAAGTGATATTTGATTTGTTTTGCTGACGTTGTCATAGCGATAGATTTTGAACAATTTAAAAGTTAATTGTTGTGTTAATTTGAATTTGCTAGAAATAAACGATTAGTAAATAAAGTTTAATAACTAATAACCGTTTGGAGTATTTTATTCAATCGAAGATTTGAACCCGTCGCATCGTAAATCGGTTACGACAGCGAGTATTATAACAATAGGTTTTTAAAACATTTATCATTTTCCCAGTTTTATTTGTTTAGCTGTTCAAATATATGTCCTTCTTTTATTTAGTTTAGGATAGATTTAGAACAAATGATTTCGATCAATCAATCAATTAGCTTGTAAAGCGCTATTTCCACGATGTTCAACAGCTCTCCTCAATAAATTTAGCAGACAGATGGGTCTTGAGATCCGCTCTGAATTTTTTAAGTGATGGAGAAGTAGTCAGAGAAGTAGGTATAAAGTTCCAGAGAAAAGGGCCAGAAAAAGCAAATGCAGATTTAGCAAAAGAGTGTTTAACACGAGTTAAGAAGAAGTGAGAACAAGAAGACGATCGCAAACCGGGGTGTTTATGTTCAATATATATATATCTGATAAGTACTTAGGAAATAATTTAAATTGAGACTTATGCATAAATGTGCAAATTTTAAAAATTATTCTATGTTTGTTAAGTAGCCAATGCAAAAGAACAAGATATGGGGATATATGAGAAAAGAAAGGGGCACGAGCAACTAGATGAGCAACAGAATTAAAAGCTTTACTTGAAGAATAGAGTGTAGAATCAGGAAGACCATAGTAGAGCGAGTTACAATAATCAATCCTAGATAAGACTAACTAAGTATCAAAAAGGAGAAGAGTAGGATCATGAAGAAAATGCAAAAGTTTTTTTATTCTACGTAGATGAAGGTAAGAACTTCTAGCAACACTATTAATCTGAGAAAAAAGAGACATAGATAAAGATAAAGCCTAGTCTACCAAAGTTGTGAAAAACATCAAGTTTTAGAATCAGGTCAGATAATAGAAGGAATAGTAATAGAGTTTTTAGGTTTATTAAAACAAATTAATTTAAATTTAAAAGGATTAAGTTTAAGACACATTGAGTCAGATCAAGCGATAATTGAAGAAAGACATAGAGATAGATTATGAAGAACACTATTGAGAATAGATGGAGAAAAAGAAGTATAAATAAACCATCAGCATATAGTTGATTAGTGAAAAAAAATTATTAACAATACGAGGTAGTTCAGAAGTATAGAGTATAAATAGAAGAGGGACAGGGATAGAACCCTGATGTACTCCGAATGTAAGAATAAAGGAGTTAGAAGTAGAATTATTGAGAACAACAGAAATAAACGACTACAGAGATAAGAAGAAAACCAAGATAGACAAGAATCTGTAATATTAAAAGAAACATCTAGCAGCCTCAAGAGAAATCAACAGTATCAAAAGCAGAAGAAAAGTCAAAAGCAGGAAGAAGAGTAAGACTGTTGTCACTAGAGAGAAGGATATCGTTATTTATTTTGAGTAAAGAAGTTTCAGTATTGTGAGCTTGTCTGAAACCAGATTGCTACCAGAATTGTCAACAGAAAATGAAACAGAACAACAGAAAGAAGATTTTTTAAAGAGAAATCAAATGTTCTGAAAGGCAAACAGTTATTTATGCCAAGTCAATAATTGCGAATGTAGTCGAAGAAAACACATTTAAGAAAATAACAAACCGCATTAAAGGAACTATGAAGATCAACTGTTCCAAGTTCAGTAACTTTTTCACTTGGATAATGTAGGCGTAATCTGGCCAAAACTGAATAAAAATACGTGCTAAAATTGAAATCGCGGATTTTTTTCAGAATATGATAAAAGCAGGCAACTTAAGTTGCAAAGTATCAAAAAAAGACAAAAATTAAGCAAATGAAACAAAACAACGTTAATCTAACAATCTAGGTTTTTTAGATTGAATAATACATTATTTCGCTGTCTGACGAAAAAAATGTAACCTTAAAAGTTGCGGTAATCAATCAATCAATCTTCGTTTTGCGTCCAGAGACCCGGTTCCCCGAGGTAGGACGTTGTTTTTGCGCCAAATTAGACGATCAGTTGTATTCATTTCATTTAAATTTATAGCTTTCATGTCTTGCCCGATTGTTTGCGACCAGAACTTCTTTGGACGGCCTTTGGGACGTGTGCCAGGTATTTCAACATCTGCAAGAGAAGTTATGGCACTGTTTCCACTTCGTTTGACATGACCAAACCATCGCAGACGGTGTTGCCGGCATTCGTCCTTTACATATATCATCTAAACCAGCACGACGCAAGATCTCGGTAGATTTGATGTGGCCCATCAGACTAATTCGTTGTATCCATCGGAGCATTTTCATGTCGGTTCGTTGAAGTTGTTGTTCCAGTTTGATTGTCATTGGCCATGTTTCTGCACCATATAACAACACCGGAGGTATCACAGATTTATAAAGTCTTGATCTTAGTGGTAGTAGGATGTCACGCAGCATCAATATAGAGGCAAGGAGATGCCATTTATTCCAGGCTGCATGTATGCGTGCTCGAACGGCAGCTTCAGCTGTTTTAGTACAATCCAGAACATTACCTAGATATTGAAACGATGTGACTTTCTCTACTTTAATGGCTTCAAAAACATTGCTATTTCGAATTTGTTGTTGTGGATTGATGCAAGCAGGACAAACAAAATTGGACACTTTCGATAAAGTACAAATTATTTTTGAACAACGTTTGTGACACCACTGGTTACACTTGATTGAATTGTTACCCACACCAGCTTTCCAAACTGAACAAGGCCATCGTCCAGTAGCTGTGGATTGGATAGGTTCACCAGTGTTCATTGCTTCGGTTTTACTGATGTTGACTTTAAATCCATTATCGGCGAGTCTGGTGTTCCAATCTTCAAACATCTGTGCTGCATTCTGCTCAGACGTGGCTTTTAAAACGATATCATCAGCATATATTAGATTTCAAATGTCACCAGTGCATATCGGTTTTGTGATTTCTTCCATCACAGTTATAAATAACAGTGGACTGAGAATCGAGCCTTTAGAAAGTCACGGCAGAGAGTCTTAGTATTTGATCAAATGCTTTTTCAAGGTCTACAAAAATGTGTGATAGTTGTTGATGCTTTGGGAGGTACTTCTCTTGCAGTTGCCGAAGGATGTGAATTGCATCAATTGTTGATTTCTCCGCTAGGAAACCAAATTGATAATTTCCGATTGTGATGCACGACGTTAATCTTCTCTCAATGATTTTCTCGACAATTTTCAGTGTGTGTTCTAACAGACGTATACCCCGATATGATGAACAGTTCAATGGATGACCTTTGCCTTTGTATTGCGGGATTGTCGATTGTCATGCTATAGTTCCATTCAGTCGGCATTGTGCAATTTCTTCAGATTTCACGGCAAAGTTGTAGTAACGTTTGGATATGCTTTGATAATGTCATTTGTGAGTCAAGAGGGCCCTGCTGCCATTCCATCCTTCATAGCTTTTAGAGCTTCTGTAAGCTCCTCTACAGTGATGTCTGGAATCGGACCTTCGATAGGTGGAGCGTCAAAGTTAACATTGATGGGATTTGTTTCGTTTTTCAAAAGTTGCGGTAGTGATTTCATTTTAGCTTTATAAGTAGCGCTGCTACCAACATCGTTACTACCCATTGAAAACAGAGGTGCTACCACAAGTACTTCGCCAACCCTGATTAAAAATAATATTAAAGAGTGGATATTGGTAAAGAAAAACCATTTATATTGTCCGATGAAATCATTTTTCTTGATAAATGATAAAGAGATAAATGGGCCGGCAGGCATGGTTTAAATGTTACACTGTGACTGATTAAATTGTTAAAACGAAAAGCTGGGAATGACTGATAAAAAAAATCAAGTTTTATCTTTAGTGTTTGTTCATAGTTCTTGATACACCTTCTAAAACTTGTCAAAGTAAGCAATCATGCAAATAGATTGTCATGTGCTTTCCTTCATACATTTGAAGTTGTCTGTAGAGTACAATTTTATTTTGTTACATTTTATTGGTTTTTAATTTTAATCTTTTCGGTACATTCGTTGTTTTATTATTTTAATGTTTATAGCTCCAGTAGTTGCAACGTTTTCTAAAATTTTAAAACTAAATTTGTTCATTAAATTTATACACTTATATTAGACACATGGTGTGAAGAAATGGTGAATACAAGAAACAAATCTATGGTTAAGGATATAAGGTAATTAATAAATGTTTTAAATGCTTAATAAATTATAACTTTATATGGCTGCAAAAACATGTTTTAGGTGGCTAAACTATAGTTTTTTGAGGTTTATCATATTAGGCGTTGTACACTTATATATAAATTCAAGTGGTGGCGCATTAATTTTAGTAACAATGACATTCTAGCATTATTAAATTGAAATATTATTTTAACTGATTCTAATAAATTGATAAAATTATCTATTTTTTAATAACTATATGCGTGAGGTTTTTTTTTTCAATTAATCTTTGTTTAGCGTCCAGAGACCCAGTTCCCCTGAGGTAGGACGTTAAAGATAAAATAAAGGGTTGCTTATATATATATATATATATATATTTATATATATATATATATAATTTATGTATGTATTTAAGTTTCTTTACTATTTAGTTAGAAATAAAAATTAAACTTTTAAAGTAAATTAAAAGTATTTAATGTCAATGCCAGCCATATTGTTTTTGTTCAACAGATGGACATCAGATGGCGAAAAAATTTGCATCGTTTACGATGATGGTAATTCTTAAAATTTTTTAAATTTTATTTAATTTATGATATTGTATTATGTTACTTATTATATTATATTATATTTCCCGACCACCACATATAACAAAACAACATCTCCACTATTACCGCGACTCCTTCAGCACCATAATCCCAAACTCAACTATATAAATTCAACTGAAAATATATTCTCATTATTATTAATTATTATTTAAATTATTATTAATTAATGCAAAACATGTTTTTTGTCCAAAGGAAGACGCGTTTTCATCTATGTTTTTTACCTTGAAGACACGGGTGCCTGAAACTGAGTTGATCCTGCTCTGCTTCAGTACAACTTTTACCGTTATTGACGTTGCGTATCGCTCTTTCTTCTATGTAAAATTGTCACTAGACACGGTAATTGAAGGAAAATCTAACCTCAATTCCTTTATTACTATTAACAACATTTTCGCTTTACTGTTTTAGCTCAATGATCTTATGCTTTTACGTTGGGCGAAATCATTTTTGATACAACTGCTCTGTTTCAGTGCCACTTTTACCGTTATTGACGTTGCGTATCGTTCTTTTTTTTTCATTTAAAATTGTCACAATAGACTCGGTAATTCAATGAAAATCGTTTGGTTCCAGGAATGTCGGCCTAACTCATTTATCAACTAAAATTTGGCAATTTGCTTTACCCATTTTTAAAGGCCAAATAACCAAATATTTCAGTTTTCGTTTACTGTTCTTTCAGTAACTTGTTTTTGAACTAAAACTAAAAAAAATTAAAATTTCGGGTTTTTATTAACCTCGGTCGTTTAGTGAATCACTTGGTGCATCTTTGATGATCATGATTAAATTTATCTTATTTGTTTTCAAGATAACTATTCCAGCAATTCATGATGGCTGTGCATTTTAAATTTGCCATCCACAGTACTTTTTACATTTGTAACTTGTCCATTTGTGTGCTATGCAATATCTGTTTGTTCATGTTTGTTAGTTCATTTTTTTTTGCCATTGTATCCTAATGTGTGGCGCGATGGTGTAACGATAAAGTATCTGGCATTGCTATTGCAGTTACCAAATGCGCCTAAAATATCTCCACCTATGTAACATTTATTTTGTGTTTGATGTTAATACCTCAGATTAATATTAAAAAGAATTGTAATAAATACATCTAATACGTCCAATAAATTTTTTTATCAATTACGAGTATTTTACTAGGATTTAAAATTACAACGTGACAAGTCATCAACTGATACAAAATGAAACATATCGGTTACATATGAAACTTTTTCCAGTTTGGTATTTCCAAGTTGTCCAGTGATACTTTTTCTTCAACTGATATAAAATGAAACATATTGGTTACATATGAAACTTTTTCCAGTTTGGTATTTCCAAGTTGTCCAGTGATACTTTTTCTTCTATTTATTGCTTTAATATTGCAAATTAACAACTTTTAACCACTAGTTTCTTTTCTAAACTTTTCGCTTTCAATATTACTCAGGAATAATAATGATAATTATAATAATGATAATTATTATTATGAACATGAAAGTTGCTTTTACAAAACAATGTTTTTGTTGCAATAATCCATTTTTAAAATCGTTTGTTGTATTTATCAATTATCAATTTGGTTTCAATTGATGCAAATCAACAATTGATGCAATTCACATCCTTCGGCAACTGCAAGAGAAGTACCTTGCAAAGCATCAACAACTATCACACATTTTTGTAGACCTTGAAAAAGCATTTGATCTTCAAGTCTACGTCGACAACTCATTCCAGAATATCTTGTTCGATTTGTGATGGAAATGTATACGAATACTAAGACTCTCGTCAGTCGTCAGCACAACGTTTGGAAACACAGATGCATTTGACATCGGCGTTGGAGTTCGATTTTCAGCCCACATTTATAACTGTGATGGAAGAAATCACAAAACCGATACGCATTGGTGACATTTGGAATCTAATATATGCTGATAATATCGTTTTAAAAGCCACGTCTGAGCAGAATGCATCACAGATGTTTGAAGATTGGAACACCAGACTCGCCGATCATGGATTCGAAGTCAACATCAGCAAAACCAAAGCAATGAACACCGGTGAACCCATCCAATCAACAGCTACTGGACGATGGCCTTGTTCAGTTTGTAAAGCTGGTGTAAGTAACAATTCAATTAAATGTCAGCAGTGTAACCAGTGGTGTCACAAACGTTGTTCAAAAATAATTGGTACTTTTTCTTAAGCGTCTAATTTTGTTTGTCTTGCTTGCATCAATCCACAACAACAAATTCGAAATAGCAATGTTTTTGAAGCCATTAAGGTAGAGAAAGTCACATCGTTTCAATATCTAAGGAGTGTTCTGGATTGTCCTGTAACAGCTGAAGCTGCCGTTCGGGCATGCATACGTGCAGCCTGGAATAAATGGCATCTCCTTGTCTCTATATTGATGCGGCGTGACATCCCACTACTACTATGATCAAGACTTTATAAATCTGGGATACGTCCAATACGTCCAGTCTTGTTATATGCAGAAACATGGCCAATGACAACCAAACAACAACTTCAACGAACCGGCATGAAAATGCTCCGATGGATGCAACGTTGATGTCAAAGAAAACAACGTCCTACCTCGGGAAACTAGGTCTTTTGACGCTAAACGAATAATGATTGATTGAAAATCGTTGGTTGTATTTAATTTGGTATATTGTTGTGAAAAAAATTACAATCTGTTTAGGTATACATTTTAATCCGGGTTTTATATAATAATTCTAATTTTAAATTATTTGAAATGTTTTTACCAGAATATTTAGTTATAATAGTTTTTAATATGGCGATATATTGTTTTAAAAACTTTCAAGTTTTAAATAGACACTCCTGGTGTTGTAAATAACGTACGCTGCGGGAATCTTGCAATTCTATTAATGACAATAACTCTTGATAAAAATATTTTAATTATAATAGTTTCAAATAATAATACAGACAATACGGCTTTCAAGCCAATCATTCAACCAAACTTGCTGTATTTGAGCTCGTGCAACGAGTGATATACAAAAGAAAATCTTAACCGCCGGGATCTTTATTGATTTGTCAAAAGACTTCAACCTTATTAATCATGATATACTTTTTTAAAAACTTCAATATATGGCATTAGAGGAAAGGCTCTTCATTGGTTTAATACTTGCCTCAAAAACAGAAATCAATATATATCAATAGGAGCAAATCGGGTAAACTAAGCATTACTTCTGGTGCTTCGCAAGAATCCATACTTTGACAACTACTTTTTGCAATATTTATTAACAATCTTGCCCTAATTACTTCTAAAGCTAAATTTTTCTTTTTTGCCGACGACGACACGACACAAAAAATTTACATCGTGCCCCAATTATAGTAACTCAAAATCGCATTGTTCGATTGTTGCTTGGACTTCATCCACATTGCCACATAACCGGCCATTATAAGGAAGCAAACATTTTCAATATTATAATAGGCATCTCTATTTTATTTGTGTGTATGTATAAAGCTTAAATTTCTATATATAAATATGTTAGTATGTGTGAATATATATGTGCGAAAATATGCTAACATGTACATCTTTTTTTAATTTTTTATTGCTCATTAAAAACGATTGTTAAACTTTGATTATATTTTTTAGTTTTAGTTTTAAATATAAGAACAATTCTTTTGGGTTTTGAGATCATTTCATTTCATTGATTCTGTTTTCTTTGATTGGATGAAATAAAAAAAGTTTAATGTTTAAAACAAATTTATTTCGCAAAATGACAAAGACTGAAGTTCAAAAAAACTTTTACCGAGCCTATGTAATTATATATTTTTATATGTATATATTTTTAAATTTTAGGTGAAATCATAACTGGATCTGTAAATGGTAACAAAATTTGGGGTTTGAGTTTGAAAAATATGAAGATCAGTTGTGTTACCGTTAGTTGTGTTACATATATTCACCATATCTGTTTTTAACATTTTGATTTTGAACAGAATTTTTTATATTAATATTGACAAAATGTTAATTTAAATTAGATTTTTTTATGTCCTTATCTCAAGTCAGATTTTGTTTAAGTTAGTTTTCATATTTTGCGCGTAAAATAGCGCTGCAAAATAATACTCATAATAATACATTTTACATAATTACTTATTCTAACAACTTTATGTTTAAATTAATAACACTACAATTTATTAGCAATTTTATTAGCAAATAAGATGAAAAGAGTATTATATGACATTCCATTATCACATTATATACACAAATATATATATATATATATTATATAAATATGGCGAAAATTAAATTTTCCTAGTCTTTCTAGTTTGCACTTTTGAGTTTTTGAAAAATCATGTCTATTTCTATTGCTTGTAACGTACATTCTTGCCGTTTTTCAAATTTTTGTAATCTTTCTTTTTTCTGTTTCATTGTCCCCAATGCTATATTTTTCATGACGTTATCTAGACCAATGTTACCATTGCCAACTTTGACGTTAAATAATTTTTTTAACTTTTTTGATTGGCTTTTTCCCCTATTTATTTGTTGAATAATTCAACCTTTTTATCATTGTGATTTGTTGTTGAGACATAATCTACTACAACGTCGATATTTCTTCAGTACTCTTGAAATCTTAAATTTTTTAAACTTTCATTCACTGGATTTTATTAATGATCTTAATGGTCTCATCTCCAAGCATAACACATCTATTAATTATTGAGTTTATTTACCATTGATAAATA
>NW_008705269.1:530158-534127 GCF_000326865.2 Helobdella robusta
TTATGGTAAATGTAATGCAATGCTGAAAAGTTTAAAAGATATTGAATGTTATTAATTTTTTTTAATGCAGAAAGAATTCCTAACTTTGTTTCACACAGAACAAAATCAGCTCTTGTAACAATGGATTGGTTTTACCAGAATGGTTTATTTGGAAAATCTCCATCTTTAGTAATTGCTTATAAAGATGGTACTTGTGTTTTACTAAGAAATGAGGATGACGAAGGTTAAAAGTATGAAATAGAATTTTGCACGTTTTTTATACTTTTTGGTTATGAAAATATCATTTGGCTGCACTGGAATTTTATTTATTTTAATTAACATATTTTCACTGCACTAATTAACATATTAATTAACATAATTACCACTGGAGATCATTTATTTTTCAATGGGTTTAAATGAAGTTTTTACATAAATTGACGTCAACAGAACATTTAAATATTTAGTTTTTGTATTATAAACCCATTAAACCTAATGCAAAAATTAATGAGCTTCAGATTTTTTGAACAGATATAATGATGTTTCATCTATGTGAAAAGCAACGTGAAAAGCTTAAAAATGTAAAAATATAACAATTTAAATACTAAAATGCTCTAGAAAAAACAATTTTTAAAACGATACGACAATTAAAAAAACTTAAAAAAATTAAAGGCAATTATTTGACTATGGTGAAGAATCTTGGCACTTTTGTTTTAGTGAATGGGATGGAATGCAAAAGTATCACACGCAAGTTTATAATAAATTGCTCAAGTTATAAACTTGGCCGCCGTTTGGAAACGTTTTTAGTACTGGCCTGTTTGATTAAACTAATATCAACTCAAAAACTCAATGTAGCAATTTATCGGCTAAAATCATGAATCTGGCAGCATTTTGTTGGACTTAGTGACGGTTAAAGATGTTGGACTTAGTGACGGTTTAAGATGATATAACGGTTTCTGAGGTGAGGGTGCTTTGTTCCATGCTGTGGCCTAATTATTAAGACTGGCAAATAGTGGAGACGTCATCATTTATTGACATCATATTTGAGTCCTTGACTTTTTTCCAATCACGTTACCGCATCATCACTAGGACCTAAGCCTAACCATCAATGAACGGTTTGACATGTTTCTGGAATTTGATATGTCGTCGACTGACGACGTGGTACCAGATATGGCTTGATTGTAGCCTTTTTCTTTTTTATGATGAATTAACCAAATGAACCAACGTTATTTTGTTAGATAGGGTTTTTTTCTACTTTTCTTTCATTAAGTAGCCAGACCTCTGCTTCCTATAAATTTATCGGAACTTCTAATTAATTTTCGTTTCTTGATTTATAAGGGCTCAATGTCAGGTTGTTTTTCATTAGCGACATTTATAAAACGATTCATTTTTTTACCATAGAAAATATTAGAAAGTTTTAAATTAGGTAGCCACATAAGTTTTGTACATGAAAAGCCAAATTGATGCTGTTTACTTGCTGTGAGTATGCACTAGTTTTGATGTGCTTGATGTATAAAATTTTTCAAATGTGAGATTTTTGTCTATATCAAAATCAGATAATATAGATTTTATTTTCCATATTTTGGAATATACTTATTAAAAAGTTTATCAACAATCTCTTGTAATGTTAGCGGATACACTTTCAACGCCAAAGAATTTTTGCAATTGCGAACATAACTATTACAATCTGTGTGCGTTCCTTTTGTAAACATCGATGTAAATCTGATAATCTAATAACAAATTGTTTCACAACTTAGCTAAAATGCATAATTGTCTTGTGACGGGTTGAATAGCTGCCGCCTTTTTCAAATAATTTTTTATTTGAAAATTAAAACAAAATCTGATTATCTTAACTTTAATCTCATTTTACTTTTTAATTTTTTATGAAAAATCATTTGAAAACAAACTTTTCACAAATAAATTGATTCATATTAAAAAACACTTTAACAAATTATTAGATTATAATTTATATAAACTGTATCTAATAATGAATTTTAATAATTGATCAGCAATTTGTTTTTCGATTAGTAATAAGGCCAATCGAACGATTTTGGCATATTTGATTTTATTATTTTTAACTTTGAAAAACTCATTTCGGTGCTTGTAACTGTGACGGGTAATGTTTAAAAGATCCGAAGGTGCGATAGATGGATTTATTGTTGATCGTGATGTGGTGCAAATGTAAAAGCTAGAGTAAATGGTGTGCTATAGTTACTAGGTGAAACGTGATCTTATACTTGTTAATAATTGTTCGTATGAAAATGATGGTTGTGATAGTAACTGTATATGAAAAATGTGGTTGTGGCAAATTGTTTGAAGTTTGATTGAAGTTATAGTTTTTCTTTAATAATTCACTGAGTTTATTGATTTTTTGTTTCGAGCGTTATGTGAACGTTTTGTCATCATTTTTTCTTTTCTTCAAGTTGAGGATGTTTAAGATTTTCCGCCATCTTGTGTTTTTTTTAAATGATGCAGCTCTTATGAACGTGTTTAAACTTTTTTGCCACAAAGGCTGTGCTATCCAAACCTCACGACGCGCATATACATTATGTATACACGCGCATATACATTACGTATACACGCGCAAGCACCGCATTATAATTGTATGATAGTTTTTGATAGTTTCGGACAGAGAGTATTTGAACCAGGCCATAATGTAATATTGAAGTTTTACCGACAGATCTCATTTGGTGATTGAGCTAACTTAATAGTCATTCTTTCTTATTTCTTTTTCCTGATTGAAATTGCTTTTCATTATCTAGAGAAACTGTAATTGATTATGTATTAAAGTAATTGCATTGTTGTAATTATTATTTTGATTCTATTGCCGTTGTAGTTGTTTTTTACTATTGCTCTTTAATGCATAAGTGTTGTTAAGTAAGGAACACAATTTTTGTTAAATGTTAATGTTTTTATTTCTGTTGAAATTATACTAAAAATTTTAATAAAGTTGAAAATTTTTATTTATTTTTTATCAAGATCCTTATGTTCTAACAACTGGTTTCAAATTGCTAGTTCACTGCAAATGGAATAACGATGGATCAATTTTAGGGGTTCTTGGAACTGCAAAAGATACGGATCATCACATAAACTTGTATAAACCAAATGGAGAAGTTGGAAACATTTTAATAATTTCATCCTAGTATTGTTAAATAATTTTTTAGAATAGCAAATACCACATGGAATAATTGAAAAAATTCAATTACTGTAATTTTTAATTTATTTTAATCATCATCATCTTTGCCTTAGAATAATTGCTTGTTGTTAATTGTTTTCTTCAGTTGTTTGCTTTTCCAGCTGTGTTCAATTGTTGCACTATTCTGATATTATCCAGGCATTTTTGTTAAGTCTGTAGAACTTTTTTACTCGTTATTTTTGCAGCTCTGACATACGCGGAACATAGAACATTGTAACATGTATTTTATCTCTATATCTTTATCTTCATCTATTGATTTGAAGCAGCCATCTTCAACACAAAGGCTGTTAATCTTTTTCACGCGACGTACACATATTTATGCAAGCACCGCACTAAATACGCTGAGTATACAATTGAAATGTTTGGCTCAGCGCGCATTTGAACCACTGAAACAAAATAAAATTTGTTATCAATCATGCTAAGACAAAACTCCCCAGGACATAAAACTACCTGGACAAACTCCCCCAAAAAACACCCCATGCAAAAAATTTTTTATTATTCAAGTATTATTTTATTAAATCTATCTATTATTTACAAGTTTAAGCAATTAAAATATTCAAAAATGTCAAAGTTATACCTGGCGAATCATGTGTCGCCCAACATAGACTCCTTGTGGCAGACCTGGTTGTCGAACTGTCAAAACATAAGTCTAAACAAATGCCTCGGAGAATCAAAACGTGGAAGCTGAAAAGCAATATTCATCGAGAAAAATTTCAACAGATTGTCGTCACACAGTTAGACCACCAATCGCAAGACAGTACAGATTGGATTACACACAAAACCGCAACTACAGTTTG
>NW_008705269.1:534709-609219 GCF_000326865.2 Helobdella robusta
GATTTTGGTATTGTTGAGATGGTGTCAGAGAATGCAGCCCAGAAGTCATTTTTCATCTCTTCTGATTCGCCTGTCTGTGGTACATATGCAGAAAAAATAATCATTGTTTACTTTTCTAGGCGCAGCTTGATCCATATGAGACGTGAATTAATGCTTTTAATATCCAGTACTTCTTGGGCTAGCGGTTCTCTGACAAATATTCCAACACCATTTTTGGCCGTCTTTTGGCCATTCCAGAATAGTTTATATTTTTCTTTGTCTGAGTTGACATGACAGACACCATTCGATTTCCATCGGATTTCCTGAAGGCAGCAGATGTTAATCCTTTTACGCTCGAGCATTTCTGCGATTTCCATGCTGCGGCCAGTCAGTGATCCAAGTCTAAGTACCATAGAGGGGCCATTCTGAATTTTTCTGCAACATCCCTCCGCTATTGCATACTTCCCAGGAATCCTAACACCTAAAGGCCTGCTGGGGACTATGGGCCGTTGTTTTTCTTTGTGATGGCATGAGAGTAATTTGGGAAAAAGTTTTTACATCCGGACACCCATCCTGACGACAACCAGCGGTGGGCCTAGCCTTTTGCTCAAAAGCACGCAAGGCAACGTGGATGCAGTTTTATGTCATGCCCAGGACTATGATAATAAGAACCAGGAATTACTTAGAGCGTGTATACCACCATTTCTACTATTATTACTAACACTGCTACTACTACTACAGCTACTACTACTACTAGTACTACTACTACTACTGCTACTACTACTGCTACTACTACTACTTCTACTACTACTACATCAACAACTATACAAATATTACTACTACTGCTGCTGCTGCTACTACTACTACTACTACTACTACTACTACTACTACTATCAAGATGTTGATATTTCAACCTTTTGATGGCATTTTGAAGGACGAGTTTGGCTGGCGTGAATCGGCTGCTTTTCTCTGTTGACGGGTCGTTGTTGCTTATGACGAATGCGGCGACAGTTTACTGGTCGCGCGTCAGTCTAACAATGTCGCACAGCGATTGGCAGACGTTGTAATGCACTTCATTTGTCTTATCTTTTTTGATCGTTAACAGTTTTAATGTAGACTAATATTTTATATGTAATTGTGTAAAAGAAAAAGAGAAATATATTAATCATTTGCAGTTTTACTGTTTTTTTAATTTTGTAGATGATAATTTCATTAAAACTGCCCGGAATGGTAGTTGGGTCATTTTCGTGGGATAAAGGCAGTGTGAGAATTGTAATTGGAATAGATTCATATGTTTATTTTGCCAATTATCGCATTAACTACATGGTTAGCATTTTATTTCTACTCGCATTTTTATCATTTTTCAATGGCTATTGGGAAAACAGTATTTTCAAAATATTTGCTTATAATTTATAAAAATACACTAACTATTATTTTCAACATTCATCGATTTACTGATAAATTAGGTTATAACTTAATAATAAAAATTTTTTTTTTATCGACTTAACAGCACTGCAAAATGAGTAACAGCATTGTTTTTTCATACAACATAGATAATGAACATAGTACTATATGCTTCTGGAACATAACCAGGGATCACGTTGGTGGAAGTTTTTTAATCCGAGTGATTTCTTAAATATTATTTTAAACAAATAATATTCTGTTGTAAACTTTAACATTCGTTACTACTAAACCAGTGTTATAACTTCAATGATCTCTATATTTCTAACACCAATTGTAGTTTCCAACGAGTTATCATTTCGTAGGTTCAAGATTTCCAATAGATGCTTTAAACACAAATTTGGTTGAACGCTTATTTGAGTGCTAACGGTAATAGAAACACTAAAATAATCCAAGTAAAACTTCTCTTCAAACTTCGCTATTCATCTTGCTATTCTCCCGTTTTATATAGCTTACTGTAAATTGTTTACAATCTTTTATGGTATAAAGAGATTGTATGGTTTACAATCAACGACATATAACGATGATAAAATATATAACAAGATAACAATAATTAATTATATCGCGTAGTTCCACCATTCCGGCGGATATAACACTACCTAAACCTGTTAATCCTTAACATTGGCGTTTTTTTTACCTGATGAATACTTATTCAAATGGACGACCAATCTTTTTTACGTGTTCTTCCCTCATCCATAGGTCGTGATTTTCTAACGATCTTTCCAATTCCGTATTAGTTTTGCTGGGCATTTCTTTTTTCTGTTCAACCAGACCAGGTTTTTGTTTTGTTCTTCAAACTTGCGTTTTTTTTTCGGGTTACGCTACGTTTCTCTTATTTCGGTTCCTCTAACCATAAGCAGCCGTCGTGGTTAGTTTTGATTTTGTTGGCACTTGAAGCAGGTGCTTTCTTTCTATTGAGTTTACGAAGTGTAGAATGATGCTTTGATGCAAGTTGTCAATTTCGTTTTTGTTAATTCGATTAGTGATGGAGCGATGAAAATCTTATCCTCACCAGCTATGAAGCCATCGTTAATGTCATCATTTAGGTAGACGAGGATTAAACTATCTTTCCAGGTGCGTGTTGGAGGGGTTTTCTTTAAATCATTTCGTGTCCGGAATGAATATTTACATTAGCTTCAACATTACCCTCAGTAACAGTACATTTTTGCTGCTCCGGTTTGCTCTAATTTTATTTCCGTTTTGTTCCTGATTGTCACTTGAACTCGTTTACGCATATTAAAAGCCCTTCCTCCATTTGTAATTCAGCCATTTGTTCATTCATTTCTATAGGATTCAAAAAGTTGAACCAGTTACCTGCGTTTACTTTTTTTGGTCGAGATTTGGTTTTCGTAATTTTTTCTTCAGATTAGTTTCTTTCAGTTCCGGAATTTCTTATTACAGAAAGTTTTAATCTACCAATAATCCGCTTCTGACACCAGTGTTGTAATTTGTATGGTTGTCAAGTTATTCACTCTACATTGATAGATAACCACAACTGCTTCAAACACAGACTTGTTTAAGCGTTTATTTGAATGCCAACAGTAATAGAAACACTGAAATACGCTTGATGTCGCATGTTCGCCAATAATTCACAGCGCAACTATTCCAACCACAACCTAATTTTACAAGCGCGTGTTTATATCTGATTTTAACAAATAACTCGTAATGTAAACTTAAAATTATAATGTCAAGATATTAACAATTAATTGAAATTACTTATAAGGCACAATTTTCAAAACAGCCCTGATAGCGATTACTAAAATTACAATTTTATAAAACTGTTATATATGTCCGTTTTGTCAATGTTTTTTTTTGTAAGTTTTATTAATTTAAACTGAAATTTTTAATTTTAAATAAAATTTCAATATTTATTTAATAATTAATTAGTTAATTAATTAATTTATTTATTTATTCAGAAAGTTTTAAAACTTCAAAAGTATTTAACCGGAATAATTGGTTCAGATGATTTCTGTTGTCTAATCACTCGTTCAGTTTATAACGAAGATGATATGGTTTGTTTTTTATTAACCGTGATTTTTATTTTTTATGGTTTATGTTTAATTTATTTTTAGTTTTAGTTTAGCTGCTTTTTGTTTCATCATTGTAATCAAATTACTTGACCGTGTGTTAATTACATCATTATCGTGGATTTTTTTCGGGGCGGATGGGGCTCATTAGCCGTGGTGAAGGCAATTCATCTAGAAGAAGAACATCAATATAAAACCCGGGTAGATGGAGCTCGTTAACCTTGGCTGCTAGTCTGTCTAGTGATGGTGTCACTCAGTTTCTTGTGTTGTAAAACAGGTTGACGCCTGGCAGGGCAGCTGGTCATAAAAATACTTGCCACATAAACCAAAAATGCCATAAAATTGCCGTTACCCAGATCAACGAGAAGTGGGTCTGCTGGTGCCACTGATCAGAGATGATAAGTGGGCTACAGCGACCAGAGATGGTTTTAACACCGGTCGACCACCCTGTAAAAGCTGAAAATAAAATCAGACTGAGACTGGGGACAGTGAATGTCGGAACGATGAGAGGGAGACACGGAGAGTGTGGACATGGCACTAGTAGCGGAAAAGTGGATAGATAGCGTAGTGGAGTGTAAAGCGTGTTAATAAGCGTGTGATGGTGTTGAGAATAGTTATTGGGAAATCCTTGCTGAATTTTGTTTCACTGTATGCACCTCAGGTAGGAAGGCCAGTAGAAGAGAAAGAAGATGTTGGTGAAAATGAGATTTTGATAGTATGTGGTGATCTGAACGGACATGTTGGTGCTAGAGTAGATTGATTTGAAAGAGTACATTGTGGGAAAGGCCTAAAAATTTTGAGTGGAAAATATTACTAGAGTTTGCAGATGCCGTACGGTTTGCCTAGATGCAATACATGACTTACTAAACCTGATTCACAGAAGGTGACATATGAGTCGGGTGGCATTAAGACCCAAGTGGACTATGTATTGATAAGAAACAAAGAGAGACCCCTGGTCAGTAATGTAAAAGCGATATCAAGTGAAGCGGGCATTGCCCAACACTAGTTAGTCATTTGTGAAATGAACCTGTTAGAAAGAATAGAGATGTTAGAGTAAGCTGGGTCAAGGTGTCGGTTGGTAAAATACTCACGGCTAAAGATAATTTAAAGGAAAAGTGGAAAGATTGTTTTGAAAAGCTGTTAAATGAAGAGCTTGAATGGGATAAGGATGGTTTGTCTATGGTGAAAATGGTGAGTGGTCCTGCTGAGATTATAACCTACATCAGTGTTCGGCGCTCAGCCCTCTGCTGTTTATTATTGTTTTGAAGGCTCTTTTGAAGGATTTCCGCGTGGGCTTGCCATGGGAGCTGCTCTATGCCGATAATTTTTGCCTGATTGCAGATTCTGAGAAAGAGTTAGTGGAGAAGATTAAGTGTTGAAAAGATGCAACGAAAAAAAAGGGCTGAAGGTTAACATGAATAAAACAAAAGTTATGTGTTGTATGTTGTATGCTGACTGGCCGCAGCATGGAAATCGCAGAAATGCTCGAGCGTAGAAGGATTGACATCTACTGCCTTCAAGAGACCCGATGGAAATCGAATGGTGTTTGTCATGTCAACCCAGACAAAGAAAAATATAAACTATTCTGCAATGGTCACAAGACGGACAAAAATGGTGTTGGAATTTTTGTCAGAGAACCGCTAGCCCAAGAATTACTATATATTAAAAGCATTAATTCACGTCTCATGTGAATGAAGCTGCGCCTAGAAAAGCAAACAATGATTATTTTTTCTGCATGCGCACCACAGACAGGCGAATCAGAAGTGATGAAAAATGACTTCTGGACTGCGTTCTCTGACACCATCTCAACATTACCAAAATCTGAAACATTCCTGATTGGAGGCGATCTCACGTTTGAGAGAAAACAAATGGTTTTCACAACGTACATGGTGGTTTTGGGTATGGAGAACGGAATGAAAATGGCAACCGCATCCTTGAGTTTGCTGAAAGTTACGGGTTTTGTTTACTGAACACATTTTAGAGAAAGGTTGAAACATCTCATAACATACAAAGTGGACCATCAGCCACGCAAATTGATTTCTTCGCTGTCAAGCAACAACACCGAAGGCTAACCAAAAATGTCTAAGTTATACCTGGCGAATCATTTGTCGCCCAACATAGACTCCTTGTGGCAAACATAGCTGTTGCCTCATGTATTAAAAACGACAAAATGAGATGGTTCTTGAACAAGATGAGATTAGGCTACAGTGGAGAGAATATTTCAACCGTCGGTTAAATGAAACAAATCCCATCAATGTCAACTTTGACGTTCCACCCATCGAAAGCCCGATTCCAGACGTCACTGTAGAGGAGTTTACAGAAGCTCTGAAAGCTATGAAGGATGAAAAGGCAGAAGGGCTCTCTGGAATCACAAATGACATTATCAGAGCATCTGGTACTGCAGGTATCCAAACGTTACTACAACTTTGTCGTGAAGTGTGGAGAAATTGCTCAATGCTCGATTCTCAGTCCACTGTTATTTATAACTGTGATGGAAGAAATCACAAAACCGATACGCACTGGTGACATTTGGAATCTAATATATGCTGATGATATCATTTTAACAGCCACGTCTGAGCAGAATACAGCACAGATGTTTGAAGATTGGAACACCAGACTCGCCGATAATGGATTTAAAGTCAACATCAGCAAAACCGAAGCAATGAACACTGGTGAACCTATCCAATCCACAGCTACTGGACGATGGCCTTGTTCAGTTTGTAAAGCTGGTGTGGGTAACAATTCAATCAAGTGTAACCAGTGGTGTCACAAACGTTGTTCAAAAATAATTTGTACTTTATCTAAAGTGTCCAATTTTGTTTGTTCTGCTTGCATCAATCCACAACAACAAATTTGAAATAGCAATGTTTTTGAAGCCATTAAGGTAGAGGAAGTCAAAATCATTTCAATATCTAGGTAATGTTCGGGATTGTACTGGAACAGCTGAAGCTGCCGTTCGGGCACGCATACGTGCAGCCAGGAATAAATGGCATCTCCTTGCCTCTATATTGATGCTGCGTGACATCTCACTACCACTAAGATCAAGACTTTATAAATCTGTGTCAGAAACATGGCTAATGACTACCAAACTGGAACAACAACTTCAACGAACCGATATAACAATGCTCCGATGGATGAAACAAATTAGTCTGAAGGACCACATCAAATCAACGATATCCTGCATCGTGCTGGTTTAGATGATATAAAGGACGAGTGCCGGCAACACCGTTTGCGGTGGTTTGGTCAGGTCAAACGAATTGGAAACAGTGCCATAACTTCTCATGCAAATGTTAAAGTACCTGACACACGTCCCAAAGGCCGTCCAAAGAATTGCTGGTCGCAAACAATCGAGCAAGACATAAAAGCTCTAAATTTAAATGAACTGATGCCAAGTTGATGGCAAAGAAAACAACTTCCTATCTCGGGAAACTGACTCTCCGGACGCTAAACGAAGATTGATTGATTGATGTGTTGTAATGTATAGACTGTAATGTAAATGTTCCTAGAAAATCCTGGAAAGTGGCCGTGCGGTGTGCGTGACAGATGTTGGAGCAGTGCAGTGCAGACTGAGTGCCAGTCTAAATTTGCAAAAGTAAATAAGAAAAAAGATAGTAAAAGGAAGGTAGAATGTGTGGAAAATTTTGGTTATCTGGAAGATATAATAGGAGATGGAGCTGGCGAGGCATCGAGAGCGAGAGTGCAGTGTGCTTGCGCTAAGAACTAGTTCCAATTCTGACAGCAAGATGTGCTTCTTTAAAGGTAAAAGAAAAATATACAGGACGTATGGTCATATGATGAGGTTAAACGTGTGATGATGTTGAACGTCTGATGATGTATGGCAGTGAGACATGGGCTATGAAATTGAGAGATATACAGCGTATGGAAAGGGCGGAAAAACTGATGATAAGGTGGATGTGGGGCAGAAAAACGAGTTAAATGCTCCGACAAAGGTTAAATATAGTAAATACGTGTGATAGGGTGAGGCAGATTAAAAGGTTTTGCGTTTGCTTCAGAGGTTTCAATGACAAACACACACAGCGTATATGATTACGCGTACAAACCACGCATCATACACGTTGCATATGATAGACGGGGATCTCTTTGTATTCGAACCCAATCATTACAATAGCAAGACCAGGCGCTTTTAACCATTGAGCCATCACGCCGCCCTGTTGATTGAGATGGTTTGGACATATAGAACGAGGAGAGGAGGATGACTGGGTGTCAGCATGTAATGTAATGTGATGGAAGAGGAGGAAAAACTTGGTGGTATTAATAATAATGCAACAAGATCTATCAAAATAGCGTTGAAGCTTTGGAGAGAATATATTCTGTTGCCGTGTTTACATTAAACTAATCTTCATAATCATCTTTTTTTAATTAATTAATTTTTATCTGAATACTTTGTATCAGTCGTCTTAATTTATTATAAATATACATCATTTTTAAAAAGAGCCAATGGCTCAAACGCATACATTGGAATTATAATAGTTATGAACAGATTACTTAATTATATATGTTGAAAAAAGTGTTTTTGTTTCATTTGAATACGTTATGATAAATTATACTTAGAATTTTAATTTTGAAACAAATGCGTATTCAAAATCAATGTTTATCGTGCGTTCTACAAAAATTTTGTTAAATAACTAAAATGAAAAAGGTTACAACGGTACTTTATTTCTAAAAATTTTACGATTTCATTTAGTAAAAAATTACAATTACAACAATTACGCTGTTGTTTAAGATTTTCAGGAATTAAACTATGAATTATGCTTCTCAACTCTAATGAATAAAATCACTTCAAGTCAATTAGTAATTTTGACATTTATTTGGTAAAATTATTTATTTAATTTGATGATTATCTCGGATGACATTATTCGGTAAAATAATTTTCTTAACCCTCAATGGGAACTTGCTAACAAGTTACGCTTTCGGTTTTTTTTTATAAAAATTTATTATTTTTTGTATATAAATCGATGTCAACAAATTTAATTTTTTCTAAAATATTGTTAATCTATTTTTTCAACTACAAAACGTATATGCAAAATGCAATATGCAAAATACAGATTTGCAATAAAATAACGCACTATATGGTGTTATAGAGACACTCGTAGACTCGATATAAGTATGATTTTATAGAGACACTCGCAGACTCGATATAAGTATGATTTTAATTCTAGTATTAATTTAATAAAATGTCGAAACAAATCGCAGGCGAATATTGTTCTACGTTTCTTTAAATTATTTATTTAAATAGGACAAAAACTTTCATACGGTATTTTTGAGCTGTTCTTAGAATACGCTGTTCAAGCAATACCTACGTTTCCCAGTTAGAGTTCCCAATATTCGCTATGAATTGGCGAAATGTACAACTTCATATGGCTTGTTTCATTCAGAGTAATTTCACATTGAGATTATGAAACTGTGTCAAGTATGTTTAAAAAAAGACCATCGGCCATCTCTTGATCTTCCCTTTACAAATGATCTGTTATTGACGCCACTTTCAATAGAGATATAAAGAAAGATAATTTCCGGTTTATGCGTTGTTTGTGTATCATTATTAATTTAATAATTTATTTAATATAAAGTTCAACTAATGTCGAATATGTAATTTCATAAAAACAAACATTATTTAATGGCAATAATAATGGTAATTGTACACATTTATTTATATTACATTACATTACATAACATTATATTATTATATCTTAACAATGTCCTAAAGCATGAATGCTGTAGTTTTAATAAAAAAGTGTAAGAAAGTGCCTTGCATTTTGCACCCCAAGTTACAATTAAAGGTTAATTATTTAAATTCATAAGAAATCGCAATGAGCAACAGAAATTTATCGTCACACAAGGAAACGCTTTAATCTGCTATAATGATGGTCGGAAATTTTCAAAACAAAACTTAGCGTCCATAAAAAGTAGTGCCGCAACCAACGGCTTATCGAACAGACAAAATTGTTATTACGCCGTTATCTTTAGATCTCATGGCAATTTCGATCATTTTGATCTAACTTAGGATATAAAAATAATTATTTCTCTACTACGAAATCAAATTTGTTTTATCAGTTCCTTACGTTCAATCCGAATGAATTTTAGACTTGGCGCCTATTTTCGCGCACAATCCGCTCAATATGAAGCTGTTAATTTCAAAAAATATTATTATTAAAAATTTTCTAAAAACGGTAACAAATTGACAATGAAATTAATATTTAAAAGAAACTAAAAACATTTACATTTACTTTTTAAAGTTGAAGATTATAAATAAATAACAAAAGAGCTGAGGATGAAAAAATGGATAAAAAAGTTTATGATACCTTATTTTCAAACTAGAGTAATTGGTACCTAAAAATTTTTTTTAAAGTTTTTTATTCATCATAAGCGTTTCAAAATAAATCTCTAAATTTTGTTTTAGCAAATTACTCTGCCCTCTGCATTAATATCGCCTACATTTTTATTTTCCTAAACTTCAGTTTGGAGTCAGGTGACCGCAAGAGTTGGCCAAAATCCCTATGAGATTTTAATCCATATTTTTTGTCAAGATTAACTTTAGTAGTCTATCACAAAACACACGAGACGGTTTGAATATAACTATTTCCTAATTACACTGTTCCAAGTCACTTGTCATCACAAGTAAAGATGCTGGCTCCGCGTGTTCTTGAATGGCACTTATTTGAGAGTTTTCAACTTTGGCATTCAAGTAACCTTGCATACAAGTAATCTGGCCTTGGCTGCTTTGGTTTTTTTTGAATCGTCGACATACCTTTGTCTTCTTTACAGTGCTGTCGCCCATTTTTTAAATTATTAAATGTGACCATGGTAAGAGTGGGTTTTACAATTTTTTATTAATTTAACAATAAACTTTTTGTTATACAAAATTTAAAAAATAAATATTTTTGAAAAACTATTATGTTGAGTTTTTTTCATAAAACACATTTAGGTGTTGGAATCGAGCGGGTACAGATTGAATTTAACAAATTCTATTGGAACAACGTTTGATAGCAAACATGTAGACATGGAAATAAAGTTTGCATCTATGTCAAATAACAATGTTGTCGTCGCAACTTCATCAGCATTTTTTGTTTGGCAGTTTAAAAACTTCAAAATATTTTCTTCCATTGAAATAGGAAGCAAAAACAAAAGTGGAACAGAAAAGTATGTTTTTAAAAAAGTTTAGTTGCATTATGACGTTTTTTATTTTTAATATTTTTGTTTTCATTGGCTTAAAATAAGTTGTTTGATTATACTGTCAAGATTATTGCACGTTGACGATGTTGCTTCAGGAGTTGGTGGCGAAAATATTGATTGGAAAAGGGTGTGTGAACCAACTAGTGATGAGATATGTTGTTTAACGACATCAAAAAGTTTATTAGTCATAGTTTGTATGATTATCTTTTTTTTATATATATTTTTTCACTTTTTACTTTGAATTTCTTACAAATTAAGTCGTGGTTTGAATAATCAATGTTTTATTTGTTTGGCCTACATAAAATATTCATTGAAAATATAATATAATATTGATTCAAAATATAATATTGTTATAACCGACCCTTTGAACTTGTAGGGTACAGTTATTTCTTTCTACGTGGATTCTTGACTCCTGAACTTTGTCAGAAAAAAAACCACTTGTGTGTATTGCTGTGATCAATCACTCGTTTATTCAATTGGTAAAATCGTTAAAATACAGAACAATAACTAATTGTTCACGGAATTAAACCATTCGTCAATAATTAAGCATCTCTTGGCAGATGTTTCTTGGCCGTAACAGTATTGGCTTCTCGTAAGATTATCGTAATTCTTTGTGATAAACTTTTCCTTGGACGTTATCCCTAATTTGCTTGCAGTACGCACACAAACCAAACAAACAAAAAATAAGACACTTTTTCTGCTTGAAACTTCTTCTGACCTCTTCTTAATTCCTGTTCTTCTTTGTTGTTTTCTCTCTTGAATCTTGCTTCTGCGTTGTTTATATAGCTACCAATCTGCTTGTAAATGTGCCACATAGCAGTGTCACGTCCATAAATGAATTTACAATCATTTTAATTACTTTACACCTTATAATTAATTTACAAGCGGTTCATTTTTCAATGCATGCTTAACAATTTCTAATAGTTTTTTTTATCTCGATCTCACGTCTGTAACAATATTGTTATAACCTCCTTGACCTCGTAACTACCAACACCGATGTTATAGCTTCAATACTCGCTATATCTCCAATACCGTGTTGTAGCTTTGAACGATCGTTTATCTGTAGGTTCAAGATTTTTGATAGATGAACACATCCATTTTAAACACAAACTATGTTCAACGTTTATTTAATACCAGCAGTAATAGAAACAATAATTTAATCCAAACAAATACGTAAATCACATTTACGACTTATACGTCAGCTGTGTTCCGTTTTCTTTGTCTCGTTGTCTCTCGAATCTTGCTTCTGCGTTGGTACCGATCAGTTTGTAAATGTGTCACATGCCGTGTCACATCCATAAATGAATTTACAACCATTTTAATTACTTCAAACCTTCTAATTAATTACAATTACATTCCTCAGTGCATGCTTAACAATTTCTAACTATTGGTTATTTTCTCGACCTCACGTCTGTAACAATATATTTTAGAGTTGTACAAAATCATTATATTGACAACGTTTCTATCAGTAACCAAATATTATTTTTTTACCCTATAGATTATATAATGAAGTAACATAATTTCACGACATTAGGATGTCAGTATAGGCTAAGTTGGTTTTCTATTTTTGAAAACCGATAAGTTTTGTTTTATTGTTGGAATTTTTCGTGGTTTTTTTTTTACTCGAAAATATTTATAATATCTGGATTTTGTTATCGTTTTAGAAACGTTAAAATTTATGTTCCTGGTCGTTTTTTAAAGTTTTAAATTTTTGCTCTGTTAATTTTTCGAAGTATCAATAACATACGAATACCCGTAAATCTAACTGTTCACATGATATTTGGTGGGTAGGGATCTCTTTGTATTCCAATTCGGTAATTGGAATAGCACTTTAACACTTGAACTTACAATTCAAATTTTGACAGTTTCAATAAAAAATTTTAATGTTAATTTTATTTCAAAATTTTTATTAAACCCATTTAGTTTGCAAATCAATTTTTGTCAAATGCTGAAATTTAATTTTTAATGTATTGTTTGAATAAAAGGCACGTTCTTCAGGAATGATACACATATACAATCTGCCTAATCTCATGCTGCAATTCAAAAAGTTTGTTTGTGTAAGTCCATTACAAATTCATCTTAACTTTGACATGAGGTTTGGATCAAATTTATTTTTGATAGATTTATTTTTTTTCAGTTGTAATTTAAATTAAATTAATTACTTTGTGCTTTTGATTTTATTATTTGTTAGTATGTGTATATATATATATATATGTGTGTGTGTGTGTGTGTGTGTGTGTGTGTGTGTGTGTGTGTGTGTGTGTGTGTTGGTAATACCGAATGTTTGGCGTTAATATGTTTGTAGTTCGTTTACTAAATAAACTTATTTTTCGAATTCATGCTGCAAATAAGGCCATATTTCGATTCCGAATGAATCATCATCAGTGCTCCTTGCTGTATATATATAGGGAAATATTGACTTTGTCAAGATGAACTTTGACGTTGTAAAAATTAACTTTGGTGTTGTAAAGTTGAACTTTGATGCAAATTAGGTGTCAGGTTTCTTTATTGGCTGGTCATCTTCTTTGGTCTCCTTTTCTTCATCGATAGCATCATATTTTTCTTTGTCACTATTTACGATGCTAGTTTTTATTACTTCTTTGTTTTCGTTGTTGGTTAAACGCCGGGTTAAACGCCGGGGAAATGAACAATTGATGCAATTCACATCCTTCGGCAACAGCAAGAGAAGTACCCCGCAAAGCATCAACAACTATCACACATTTTTGTAGACCTTGAGTTCCCCTTAAAGCAATCAGGTGGAGTCTACGTCGACAACTCATTCCAGAATATCTTTTTTGATTTGTCATGGAAATGTATACGAATATTAAGACTCTCGTCAGCACAACAGTTGGAAACATAGATGTATTTGACATTGGCGTTGGAGTTCACCAAAGCTCGATTCTCTGTGCCATAATGCCATCGTCGGAGCCTAGATTGTAAAACCAAATGAGGAGTTAATAATATAAATTATAAGAAATAGAAAATAGAATATTAGATATTAAAATGAATAAATAAATAAATAACAACCTATATTTTAAAATTAACTCATTGTATTGTTGAAAATAAACGAATAAATTTAAAAAAATGTAGAACCAAATGAGGAGTTAATAATATAAATTATAAGAAATAGAAAATAGAATATTAGATATTAAAATGAATAAATAAATGAATAACAACCTATATTTTATAATTAACTCATTATATTGTTGAAAATAAACGAATAAATTTAAAAGAAAAATTATGAGTAAAATTGTTTGTATATTATCGTAGTTGAAGTGTACATGGTTAGCCGAAACGGCCGTCAGCCAAACTTCACAGTTTAATAAAGTTGAAACAAAACAGCTTCGTGTTGTTGAAATTTTATTTAAAAAACTTCCAACTGCAAAATGGGGTGTAATCTTCAACCGAATATATATATATATATATATATATATATATATATATATATATATATATGCATCAATTATCGCCTTCTTCCAGCCTTTACAAAATATATATAAATATATATATATATTTGGTAGACCACAATTTATATATGTATATATATATATATATATATACCAATATATATATATATTTTTTTTTATCATATATATATAAATATATATTTATATATATATATATATATATATATTTATATATATATATATATATATATATATTGGATTAAGACTGTTAGAAATGCAATTATTGATGAAAATCACAGCGTGTTCGGCATTAGTTAACTTTCAGTTTTACTTTTCGATTTTTCTAACGGTCGATCGTAAATCATTTTCAAGTTTCTTCATTTCGAAACCAAAATTTTTGTTTGTATTATGCATGATAGAACAAAACAGCTTTTTTCTGTATACCTATACCATCTTCGGCATTCGGAAATTGATATGTTTTGGTTGTGCCCAGATGATAAAATGTTTTTATATTGGTTCCTTGTTTATCCAAAGTGAATATTTAGTTTTTACAATCTTTTGATATCGTAAAATATAACACTTTTATGCGTTTTCATTATCGATAAATATAACACTATTACGTGTTTTCATTATCTAGGATATCTCTGTTTCTAAATTTATTGGTGGGAAGAATTCCAATTGCTCGTTGTTGAATATTTATTATCGGATGTCTTTGTTCTGAGTATTAATTCAGCTAGTCCTAAATTATAATGGTTGTTATTGTAATGTAAGATTTCAACATTGTGGTCCATGATTTGTCTAATAATTTTAGTTTTGTGCTTCTGTTTCATGTGATTCTTTACAGCGCCAGTTTGTACGTGCATCGTGAGTTTTCTCGATAACTTGGTCGTCGTCATACCAATATATTCAGAATTATGGTGCCTACTTTCACCAATGTTACATTTGAACAAATATATAAAATGGCTATGATCCATTATCGATTCTGGCTTACTAGTGCAGTTGTTTTTCATCACAAGAGATGACGTTCTTTGGTTGGGGTACCTAGTATATTCGTAGTTTAATACTATCATTCTCGTTGATTGCTTGGACGTTATTTTTTATGATTTTTTTCATTATTTTTTTGTCCTGTTCGAAAGTGGTTGACATATGATTCTTATAATATATTACTATGTTTTTTGGTTACTTTTGTTGATTGTATTGTTGTTGTTGCTACTTTTTTGTTCTTTGCGTTCTATTATTTTTTGGATAATTTCATTATTAATAAGTAGTTTAGTGGTTCTATCTAGTTCTGTTTTTCTGCTTCAGAATAGTGCGTGTAGGCTCGGTATAAAAAAGCGGAGATCGTGCTCTCTAGATATGTTTGACAACATTCACTATTGCCATTGTTCGTTGCTTTGGGGTAGACTGATGTTTTAAATTCATTTTGCACATTTTGTAAGTACGTCTAGGAATGTTGTCAGTTGATTTTTCTATTGTGAACTTTAATTTAGATGAGTTTAGTCGTTGTGGAAGTCTTGCTATTTGATCATCGTCTTCATATGTAACAAAGATATCGTCGACATATCGTCAGTATTTATTAGGTTTTAGCTCTGGTTCTTCTATAAATATCATCTCTTCGCTATGTCCAACATAGAAGTTTGCAAAGAGTACTCCCAATGGAGAGACCATTGCTACCGTCTATTTGCTGATATAGTGTGTTACCCTGGCCAACGAAAGGCGCTTCGGCTGTACATATTCTTAGTAGCGCAACTAATTCATCTTTTGGAATTGGTAGTGGTGACTGATTGGAATTGTATATTCTATTTATTATTATGCTGATTGTGTCCTCTATGGGGACAATTGTAAAGAGTGATTCCACATCCAAAGATGCTGTTTTGGTGTTAATAGTTGATTTTGTTGTAGACAATAAATTTATGAATTCAATACTATGTATAATTTTTAATATAATTTTTCAGCTTTCTTTCGGTATTATCACAAACAAATGAATTGTTAATATATAAAATGAAAAATGAAGAAAATGATGATGTAATCTCACTTGATAACTTAAAAAAGAAAGATGTTTGGAATTTCAAATGGTCTACGGCTAGTATATTTTTAATGATATTTCAATATATTGCAATTCTACATAGTTATTTTTTAATTTATTAAAATGGTTTTTTACATTGTAACAGATTAATAATTTCAAAATTGTTTTCAACATTAAAAGTTTTTAATAAATTGCTTTGTTTATTGTACTTGTGACAGACGGGACATTATTACCAATTTTTATTTTTAATAAATTGCTTTGTTTATTGTACTTGTGACAGACGGGACATTATTACCAATTTTTATTTTTCACTGGCTAATGGAAATTTAACAAATTTAAAAATGAGCTATGACAAGTTTAATTAATTTAAATTAGATTATTTAATTTGATTTTTTAGAAAAACTTTTTTAAATAAATTAATTTACATAAAAAAAACTTTTCGAAAAATATTATCGTAACAACTGGTCACAGGGTCAGCTCAGTCGTGTGGTTTGGATAGTATCAGCCTTTATGGCAAAAAAAGTTTATTTACATGTATAGAATTACATGCTAGTTGTTTGTTAGCCATCACTATAAAAAAATATGCATGGCGCTAAATAAAATCAGGTACTCCAAATATGTTGTAGTTGCCCTGTTTCAACGCTGGTTCACGATCCAAACGAGGTCTATGCCAGTTTACAACTGGGCTTCTCAAAAGATCCACTATACTACACTAATCTGTCAGGCGAAAAAATGATGCAAATTGTCCGGATGAGCTCGGCAGAGAAGACAAATGTTGTTTATGCCATCATCAATTTGTTATTTGTAGCTATTTAAAGATGCAGAGACCAGTGTTCGCCTGGTTGCTCTGAGCAATTCTTATTAGTCCTTAGGTGGGCAACACCGGCGCATGTTACGGTCTGATTGCAGTTTAGAAAGCATTTTTATTAAGTTTGTTTAATGCTGCTTTTATTGTATTACGATCGCGAGATATTGGCATGACCAACTGCACTGAGTTCGAGAACCTGGTGAAAATTATATCTTTCATGCTGCGGAGTTGGCGATTTTATACTGCAATGGAAAACATGTTAGAAACTGTGGCATTGCAGTAAGAATTGTGAAAAGTAGGTGTGTTTTTTGATCGACAGCAACTTGCATTCTGAGATGTTTTTTTGATGATATTTTATGGCATATAGGCATATTCTACTATGGAGCGGCCGATTGCTTTATTGACTGTTTATAGTGTTTTATTATCTTGCTTTATTGATTATTTATAGTGTTTTCTTATCTTGTCCGAAAGTGTTTTCACAGATAGCTTTCAGAATATTGTTACGTTTTGATGCCTTTGATGCCGATACTGTGGTGATTGGAGAAAGTCAGCATTGTATCAAGAATGAGGCATAGTAATTTAGGATGATTTCATGAGGTAGAAGCTGTTTGTTGATCTTTTCTTGTGGATGTAATAGTATTGTGTGTGGAGTGAAAACCGTGAATGTTGATTTTGAGGCTTAAATTTCCAGGTTCGTTCAATTGAAGAAATCAAAGAGAGATTATTGAGACATTATAACACAGCGTCTTAGCCAATTATCTGCCAACACTACTCCAAAAATAGTTTTCGATATTGATGCGTGATATTATCTTTTTTTTATTTATTGTAAAAACGCTCAGAACTTGCTTTTGCTTAAATTTTCTAAAGAAAGCTTGCTCAAAAAAAACAAATATTAAATCAATTATCTTAGTTTCGGTTAATCTCTTTGCAAAATGAATAGGCTAAATGATTGTTGATTAAGACTGTCATTTTGACACATGACCAAATTGATGTTTCTCGTGATTGTCATTATCAGCTGTCTCTTCTTATTGTGCTAAAGTATGGGAGTTTAAACAGTTTTAAAAATTAAACTTCAAACAAGAAACGTTAAAATACTTGCAGAATTTAGTTATTTTGGTACCTAATCAGAATAGATATAAGTTGTGTTTCAACTTTTGTTGTCACACAGTGCTGGCTGATAGTTGCTAAGAATGTTTGCCAACATTGTTAGAATGTCTCAATGAATACTATTTGCCAACACTATGGTTTCTACACTCTACGTTCAAAATTTATTTTGAAAAATAAAGGAGGTTTATTCCTGCATTGTTGCATTATTACCTGCTTCCTCTTATTCTCTTATATGTGTTGATATGATTTACTTTTTTCAGTTCATCGTTCTTTTTTTTGTTTTTATATTGTGGATACCCCACGTTGAAACCAACTCCAAAATGGTTTTACACATGCTTGGAGAAAAATTTTTCTTCACCTATTTTACTGACATTGCGATAGAATGTCTTTAGATGTTTAAAAGTCATGCCATCACGACTATCTTAGGCGCCTTTTTAAGATGAAAATGAAGTACAGAATTAATGGATGAATGAATAAGTGAATGAACGAATGAAAAAATGAATGGATGAAGAAATGATTGAATAAATAAATGAATGAATAGGTTAGTAAAAGTTTGATTAAAAAATGAAGGATAAAATGAACGAATGGATGAATGATTGAATAAGCGGCCAAGTGAATGAACAAATGTATAAATGATCGCATTAATGATTAAGCGAATGAACTAATGGATGAATGAAGAAATGAATGGTGGATAGATAAATAATTAAAAATATAAATGATTGAATATATTGAAGAAAATTTGCTCTTGTGCCTTGGAGCTGAGATCATAGATGGGAGGCTGGGCACTGGGCATAGACACACATTGAACGAGCTTGATTTATAGGATATGAGACAAGTCTGATTGGGTAAAAAAGAAACTAAAAGCTGTTTTCATTGTTGTATGTACTGCTGGTGTTGCTGTGTTTTTCGTAACGTGGTGTTAAAGGATCGACTGAATTAATTGTGTGTATCGCGTTCATATGATGATGACGATAAAAACTGTAGTTGAACTGTTTTATGGTGGTTATAGAAATTGCGATTGTAAAACTGGGTGTAACCGGGATTCTTATTTTGTTAATATTGATATTAGAAATGATACTTGATTGGTTTATCAAATTTGAAGATGACGGTTGTTGAATAATAAGCTTTAAAACCTAGAGGTGAATATAGCACTAGGTTGATTGTTATTGATTGTTTGAGAAGGTGATGTTAAATGTGATTTTTAGTAAAGAAAGTCAAAAGTTTTTTGGAAAAGGTCACTGATTGTTTTTAGATTTTTTGAATGTTTGTTACCTCCGGCCGGATTTTCTGAAATTGTACAAAGTAAATATTATATATATGATGCAAATGATCGTATCATTTTTAATTTATTTTAAGTTATATCAACATATGTTATATTTATTTATTTTGGCGACTTAACGTGAGCTGAATTATTATAAACTATAACTATAAATCATTGCTAAATTATACGAAGTTATATATAAACGGCTCACGACTTACGCCTTTTTTGTAATCATTTTATATTAAATACGATAACAATTTGAAGAAGCAATTTTTTTGATTAATAAAACAAACAAATGTAAATTTCAACGTGGTGTAATATGTAACATTAATTGTATGGTGGGAATGTCATGATTCTTAATGAGTTCTTTTTATAAAGTTTCATCTGCCTCGAAATCTAGCATACTCCTATATACTATATTGTATTTATATATATATTGTATTTATAGATATATATATATATATATACATCTATTTTTTTTTGCAATATTCTATAAATTCTACCGAATGTTTGGTGTTAATATGTTTGTAGTTCGTTTTTTCGATTTTTCTCAATAAAGAATATTTAGTCTATTAAAATTCAAAATAAACTTATTTTCCGAACTCATACTGCAAATAAGGCAATGAATGAATCATCATCAGTGCAATTTAGTTTATATAAGGAAATATTCACTTTGTCAAAGTGAACTTAGACGGAAATTAGGTGTCAGATTAGGTGTCTTCCCGAAACCTAACTATTAACGGTTTCTCGATGTTTGTATCTATACTTAGTCTAAATATTCATTTGATATCCTTATCTTCACGAAGTACTTTCAACACTTTGTTTAGCATATTTTTTTATCTTCACTATTCCTTTTTCTCCTTCAGTTGTAGGAGATTCAAAAAACCGATTAATTATCATGTTTTTCTTTTTTATTCTTTCTGCTTTTTCCTTTGTTTGTTAATTTTCTTCTTTTCTTCTACTTTTTTGATGTTTTCATTTAATGTTTTCATTTCTTTCTCAACCTTTTTGTTGACTATCGTGCTCTACATTTCTTTTTTTCTTCTACTTTTTTGTTTATTATTTTTTCGTCGGTCGATTTTTTTTCCTGGAGCTTCAACTCCATTTCGTCTAGACGATTTTTCTGTTCGTCGTTTCCTAATAGTTCTATTTCCCTTTTCAGTTTTTTCTTTTCAGTTACTAATTTCAAAACATGTTGTGTTCTTCAACGCGTTGTTATTGTTTTATCACGCCTTGTGAGATCTTGCTACACCACTCATAAAGCATCATAGAGGCTTCTGAATGGTTACCTTGACCAAGACTTGGCTTTGTAAAGTTTTATAATAATCATTGGCAATAAATTAGATCACACCTACACAAACGCATAAACATATATATGTATATATTTGTTATATAAATGTTTATATATATATATATATCGTTAAAAATGACATTTCGTTAAAAATGACATTTCATTAAAAATGACATTTTTAACGACATTTGTATTAAAGAGAGCCTCGTTCCTCTCTCTTTCTCTCTCTCTCTCTCTCTCTCTATATATATATATATATATTAAAAGATATATATATATATGTATATATATTTATATATATATATATATATATATATAACTTTTAATTTATATATATCAAACATTTGCATATTTTGTACATGTGTTGGTCAGTGTGCACTTTTCTTCTAAGCATATAAATGTTTGATATATAATATATATCAAATATATATATATAACAAACAAACATATCACGCATTTTAAGATAAACATATTTAAATAACAAAACTATTTTCAATTTCAGGATGATCCAACTTCATATGTCGTGATGGAAAAAACGAAAATGCAAATTTTTAATAAATTTGAACCTGAAGTTTGTAAATTTTGTCTTTTTTTAAAGTCAAGATTGGGCCTTAACAGTAAAATAATTTTTAGTCAGTTTTACTCAATACGACAACTTTTTATATACATATACAATTTTGTTTCATGCCGTGTGTTATAGTAAATATGTTTGTTTCATCGTACCTTTGCTTTTATGCTTGAGACTATTTTTTGAAACTATCCGACAATCCTGAAAAATCTGTTAGGACAGCCAAATTTTTTTTATATATCATAAGTTTCATAATAAAAAGCTTGACAAATGTCATCAATGTTACTACTCTTTACAATTTATTTTATCATATATCATGTAACTAGTACCACGTTCCTGACGAAAACTGCAAGAATTTACCCTGCGATAGGAGATATCTTAGTAGCTCTCGCAGGAATTTTATTCTTTTATAGATTGGCAATGTTGGCATTTTAAATATTTCTTTATTATATGAAGTTTTGTCAGGTAATGTTGGTACATTCCAGTAGAGGTTGGATCTAGTCATAGTGCTTTTATTTTTTGTATTTCAAATTAAACGATGATGACAACCGATTGAATCAAGAAAGTATTCGTTTCGTTGTTAAACAAATTTAGAATATGTTCAAAATGTGTGGTCGATATTTCTAGAATTAATTTTTTTTTTAAAAAAGAAGAATGATGCCTGTGGGCCTAATGATTTTATATAATCGCTGAAAAATAGCAATGATTGTTATTGATGACTAGCAGCGTCAATTATATTCGCTCACACCTACTCTCTCACCATTTCCTTTTGAAGTTACCTTCGTATTTAGTTATATCGTAACTACCCGCATTTGATATCAATCAGCAAGCCTGTTAAGTTGGTTATGATCAAAGGGCTTACAATGTTTTTAAGGTCTTACATTTTTTTAAGGTCTATATTGGCGTTTTACATTATTTTACATTATTGTGTAGTAAAATAAACAAAACAAACACAATTCAGGCGTTAAAAAATGTTAACTTTATTCTAACGTGAATCTTGAAACTCTCTCGTTTACAAGCTCTCAGGCAAAAGAAAGAAGATCGAGGAGAAGCAAAGAAATAAAAATTAACAGATTAGGTTACATAAGTGAATGTTTGATCCTTACAAAAGGCGGAGCCGTTTAAAAATAAATAAAAACATTCATTTCGTTTGTTGAATGTTATTCGTTTCCCTTTTCTGGAGTATTGGGTTTTTGGTTCCGATGTGGTTGACGTCGGTCTTGTTTTGTTGTTGCGCCTGATGTTGTTGTTGCTGTTTCTGGTGTTTTAGTAGATTTTGTGTCTGATGTTGCTGGGTTTGTTGTATCTGTTGTAGAAAGTTTGTTGTTCGTTGTCAAACTATTCTTATTGTTTATTCTGGTTTTGGTTGTTGAAGTAATGATAAACAAGCTGGCTTTAATCGATCAATTGACACATTCTAAAAACTTTCTGGTAACAAAGTATTTTAAAGTATTTGTCGTTACGTTCAATCACTTTGAAAAGGCCTGTATATGGTGCTACGTACTCGATCTACTCTTAACCATACTGTTTGAAAGTTCATTTGGTACATAAACTAAAAGAACGACAGCTAATGCATCTAGCCAGTTTTATTTATGACAACTAATTGCTGTTTTCAAGGAACTGTGTTCTATTTTTCTATTTGCTTGTGGATGATAACTTGTTGTACGCAGACGGTAAAATCCAATTATTTTTGATAGCTCGTTAAATAATTCGCTCTCAAATTGGATACCTCGGTCTGTTAACATAAAGAAGGACACCGAATCGTGCGATCCAAATTTTCAAGAAAATTGTAGCAACTGTTGAAGCTGATATTTCTGTCATTGGAGCTGCTTCGATCCAACCAGTTGTTCTGTCAATGCATGTGAGTAAATATCTGAATGTTCTTGAATAGGTTTCATTTCCTTGCTTGACTGGTGGTAACGGACCTACAAAATCAATATGAACAGTCTCAAAACGTGCAGACGGTAAATTGAATGATAATATCGTAGATTTCGGGTGTCGGTGAATTTTGTTTTGTTGACAGCTTAAACGTTCTCTTGACCATGTTCTTATTCGTTTGTCTATATCTGGCCAAAAATAATTTGATTTGATTAATCGTATTGATGTTTTAATACCTGGAGGTGAGAGGTTATGAAGGCTCAGATTAAATGGAGTGTATAATCTGGGGTATGGTGTTGATATATCACAAAATCTTTTTTTGTTATCGCCAATTGGATACTGTTCCAACTGATCCTTGAATGATTTTATTTCATCATCAATTTCTTGTTGCTCGGCTATCGACGACGTCACAGACGTCTACCTTCACAGCATTTGCTGGCCAAGAGAGACAATCTGCCATAACGTTTTCTTCATCACGGATATAAATGACGTCTGCAATGTATTCGGATATCATTGAAAAATATTGTTTTTGAACGTCTGACATTGATAATGTTTTTTTTTTGTAGGCAGCGCATAATGGTTTGTGATATGTAAATAGAGTTACATTTCTTCCTTCAATCTGATGTTTAAAATGGATGACGGCAAGGTACGCTGCTAGTAGTGCTTCGTCGAATGTAGAAAGGTTACGTTGTGGTTCAGTTAGCTTTTTAGAGTAGAAACCGATTGGTACATGAGTTGAATCCACTACTTGATGCAGTTCTGCACCTATGGCATAAGCAGAATCAAATCTAAATGGTATTTTGTACATTTTGAATCTGGATATGTTATTACCTTGGCAAGTTTAGATTTGATGGTTTTTAAAGTTTCCAATTCTTCGTTATTAAACACTATTGTTTTTTATTAGTTCTGTTAATGGAAATACAATATCTGCAAATTGTGGAATGAGTTTGCGATAGAAACCAATCATTTCTAAAAATCTACGTAAAGATTTATTATCATTTGGAACTGGAAATTTTTCAATTTCGTTTATTTTTTTTTGTAGGAAATAGTCATTCACCGCTGATGTTGAATCCTAGGTAATTTAGATTTTCTTTGAAAAATTGGCACGTCTATAGAGATTCTAAAATTATTTTTGTTAAGGATTTGAAATAGCGTTTCTTAATCTTTTTCAAGTTGTTCAGTGCTTTCTGAAAATATGAGAATGTCGTCTAGATAAACAAAAACACAGTCGGTACCTAGAAAGATATTATTCATGAATCTTTGGAATGTACATCCTGCATTTCTCAAACCAAAAGGCATAAACATGTGCTCAAAGAGTCCAAAAGCTGTTATTACGGCTGTTTTTTCAATATCGTTTTCATTTACTGGTATCTAGGGATAGGCTTTTAATAAGTCCAATTTTGAAAATATCTTTTTGCTATGTAGTTTAGTTGAGATGCTGTGAATATTTGTAATTGGATACCTGTCTGGTTTCGTAATGGCATTTACACAACAAAAATCTCTGCAAGCTCTCATTGTTGAGTACCTTTTGGAACTAGATGGAGTGGAGAAGCCCAGGGAAATTTAAATTGTCTGATGATTCCGGCGTTTACTAAAGACGTAAATTCCTCTTTTGCTACTTTATATTTCTTTTCAGACAGTTCGCGAGCCTTGGCAAATGTTGGTTGGCTTCCACCAGTTTCGATGATGTGTTTTACTTTTGAGTTGAGTTTTATTTGATTTTCATTTCTTGGTTCAATCAACATTGGAATTTTATTGATGAGTTTTGTTACTATCTGGGGAACTGGCGGTTTATTGATGTGAATTTGTTGAACGGAACTCTGCAAAACGTTTGTTGTAATCGTTTTTCTTGGTTATTAAGTCAATCAGTCTGTTGTTGGTGCAATCGACAAGGATTTCATAATGAATTAAAATATCTCTGCCTAACAAAGGTTTGACAATATTTGCAATTACAACATTCCATTTGTATGTTCTGTGCAATGGTAGGATGTGGATTCCAACAATGGTTTCTCCATGATAGGTAATATTTTGACCACTCGCAGTTGACTGGTGAACGGCAATGGGTTGCAAACATAATCCTGCTAAAAATTTTGTTGGGATAATTGCGACTGATGCGCCTGTATCTACTATTAATTTCAATGTTGTGCATCCAATTCTAGCAGCAACTTCAAAAAGTGGCGAGCCGATTAATGTAACTTTGGCTCGCATGATCTGTTTTCCGACGGCTGGGATAAAGAAATGTTGTTTGCGGGTGATGGGGGTCTTGAAGATAGTTGAATTTGTAAACTTTTTTTTTTTTTTTTTTTGGCTATCTGCACCATGGTTGCACGTTTTCCATTTGTCGCCAAAATTTAAATTACCTTGGCAGATTTGAGTGCGTTGGTCTTTATAAAATCTGATTATAGGTTCGTATCAGGGAAGCTGTTTGTTAAATTCGTTCTGTTAGTGTGTTGTTGTTGTTTGTGGTTTCTCTGTTCATAGCGTAAATTTCGTCTTTTTAGCAAATGGGATTAATTCATCGAAATCTTTTTGAGCTGCGATGACTGGAGAAATTGTGTTTGGAAAAGCTTTTATGAACATATGACATACGAGTTCGTTTCACACTCCAATTTTATTTGCAGTCGCTAATAATTCTTGTAAATAATTCTGCCGTATTTTTTTAGTATTTCCGATCAAGCGAGCGAACAATTCTGGTTTTGTTCTTTTGTAAAATGATATATCATTTCACCGCGGTTTTGAGGTCGTCATAATTTCTATCATGAAACAAGTGTTGTGGTAATTTTGCAACCAAATCTGCCGGTAGCGATGATAGGATATGATAAAATTTTGTTTCCGATGAACTAACTTTTTGGAGAAGAAATTGAGTTTCAGCATTTGCAAATCATCTTGTCGATTCTGTATCCATAAATGTGGGCAACTTGATGGATATCATGTCGATATTATTTAATCCGGATTCCGCCATGTTAAAAATTTTAAATTTATTACGGAGAAGTCTGAAGAATCACATCGGGGTCACCAATTTGTTAGTACGAGCGTTCTGCAACTAACAAGACACTTTGTTGTGATGTAAAATAAACAAAAAAACACAATTCAGGCGTAAAAAAATGTTAACTTTATTTTGACGTGAATCTCAAACCTTCTCATTTACAAGCTCTTAGGAAAAAGAAAGAAAAAGATCGAGAAAAAAGCAAAGAAATAAAAATTAACATAGATTAGGTAACATTGAAAATTGGAATAATTTTTAATAATAATTAGTATATAAGATAGTTAATAAATGAATGTTTGATCCTTACATATCCTTATACACTCTTCCAAATATCCGAAGAATGTTTTACAAACAAACAGTGTATATGAATATTTGCTTAAACGACGCATTTGCCATATTCAAACCTGGCCACAGCAAACAGGACCTGACGCTTTCGACCATTAGACTATTACAAAGATAGACAAGCTCTAAATGTTATCTTTAAAAGCTGTCGTTTATTCACTTTGATTTTAGCCAGCAAGATTGCAGACCCTCAGCTTTCCTGGCATGCCTGTTGCCATTGGATTACTAATATAATTCGGCATCAAAGTAATATGAATCTGAAATTCATCACAGCTTTGTGTTTTGTTCGGCTTCTGAATACCCGTGAATGTTCTTTTTTTTTTCTCGTGCCTTTTAGGGCATTGTTCGCCAATGTCGCAATCGACCTCCACAAAACCCGATCTTCAACACTTTGCAGTAGTTGAAATGTGGTGATAATTAACAATTGATACAATGACTTCACAAATGTTGTTCGTTGTTGAACGCGATTTCTTTTCCCTGCAATCTTTCCAGTAGTTGTTAGATTTTGTTGTTTTGTTAGTAGTTGTTAGATTCATTTCTTTTCATTTCTTGTTTTACTTTTTCAAATTTTCCAGTCTGGTTCAACGTTTTACGTTCCATGTTGCTACAGTAAAAGGTGTATTCAACTTGTCACTATCATGTTTTTTTAATTGGTCTGTGTTTGTCGATGGTTTTTTTTGGCTAAAGTTCTGGACAGTAGGCTGCCATTACTTGCTTTCATCTTTTCTACTATATGAGATTATTAAATAAATGAGTCAAACAAATAAATAAAAATGGATGAATCATTAAAAAGTATTTGACGTTAATATATAATAATTACAGTAAAAATAATCCAAAAATAATAATGCATGAAAAATCAAAAAAATAGTAATTAAATTACATGAGAAAATAAGCTAATTTAATAAAGTTATAAAAGGATTAGGGTTAGGGTTAGGATATTTCAGCAAATAATACTGAAAAATTTTTAAATATATAAAAAATTAAACAAAAAAATTCAATATAAAGTTAAAATAATTTTAATTTAAAAAAAAAATTTAATTAAAATAATTTAAAAAAATAATAATTCAGAAATAATGCATGAAAAATAAAAAAAAATAGTAATTACATGAGAAAATAAGTCAATAAATTATAAAATCAGCAGGATAGGGTATTTTAGCAAATAATAATACCTAAATATTAAACAATAAATAATTAAACACTAATTTAATGCAATATACATTCAATTTAAACTTTGAAAATGGAAATACATAAAATGAAACAATATTAATAATATTGTTTTTTAATAACTTCCTAATATCTAATATTTAAGATTTATAAGATTCTATTATTAAACAGAATAAAAGAAGATAAATAATTGAATTGTTATAATAAGTCAGTATTAAAACATTAATCAAACAAAATTCTAAATTAAATACAAATATTTTTAAATTAAAAAAAACCGTTAAAACGATACAAAACGGTACCAAAGTTATATAAAAATAAATATAAAGAAATAAAGAAAAAAAAGAAATAAATATAAAGAAAAGGCGTGAATGTTAAAAAGGTTAAAAAAAATCAATCTATCTTGTGCACCTGCTTTAGAAGTTTTAACGATAAACACAACAGTGTCTATGAATATGCGTGAAAAACACGCATCACACACATTGCATATGATAGGCGAGGATCTCTTTGCATTAGAACAGCAATATTAGACGATTTTAACCATTACGTGTTCAAGCCGCCTTTGATTCTATTTTTCCTTTATATATACCTTGGGCGACTTAAGACGCAAAAGATGCAATATATTTTCAAATAGGTTGCATTTATGGATTGTAAAAAAATTGAGCTTCAAATTCCAAAAGCTGCAATTTTGAAAACATTAAGTTAACATTTAGATAATAAATAGACTGATTAAAATTGTTCACAAGAAAAAAAAATTGTAAAAGTCTATGACCCATTTAATTTATGTATTGCTAAAACTTAAAAACTATTTTTTTAAAAAACAGGATGCAATTATGACTAGTGGTTATTTATGCTCATTTAGCGACATGGTAGTTACCACAGTTTTTTTTGATGATGTTATCGATATTTGTCGTCAAGGCAGTGATATTGGGCGACTTCCTTTAAAACAGTTTATTGGTCAAGATGAAACTAAAGTTGTACTTTACTGTTTTTTTATTTGTAACATGTTTGAAAATGTTTGTGTTATTGGATAATTTTTTTACACGTAGACCAAATTAACGTTTGTTTACTTTAGCTCTTCTGTTAATCAGCAATAAGTTTTTTATACACATTCAGTTTCAACATATTCAGTTTTAATAAATATTTATTTATTTTTAATTATATCCTACTTATTGCAATTTGAGTTACAACTGAATTAAACTTGAATGATTTTTAGTATTACCTATACTTTAAAAAATATTTATTACTGTATTTGCAGATTCTAAAAGATTTCAGAAAAATTTTGTTGAACAACTATTTTTCAGCTATTAAATTTGCTGATGACCATCCACACAAAACATTTTGGTATGTTATGCAAGCAGGTTTATATATTTCCCCTTACTAATGTTTAAAAGACTGTTAATATTCAAAGTTTGTTAAAATTCAAGTATGGATTGCTGTAATATAGCAAAAATCATTTATTTTCTATAGAAAACCAAACGGACTGCAAAAGAATAATGATCTGTCGAGCCAATGCGATTTGACGTCTTGCATAGTTGTTCTTCTCACGGAAAATTTTACGGTCATCAACAGACTTTGATTTTTGCTATTGCTCGTATGCAGCTTTTTTCAGCTATTGCACTTTGTACACTGTCATTCTACCACCTAGTGTCTCGTTCATGCTGACGTTTTGTACAAGTTTTCCCACAAACTGTAGTTGCAGCGTTTATCAAAACGGTTTTGTGAGTAATCCAATCTGTACTGTCTTGCGATTGGTGGTCTGTATGGCGACAATCTGTTGAAATTTTTCTCGATGATTATTGCTTTTCAGCTTCCACGTTTTCATTCTCCGAGGCATTTGATTAGACTTATGTTGTGACAGTTTGACTATCAGGTTTGCCGCAAGGAATCTATGTTGGGCGACAAATGATTCGCCAGGTATAACTTAGACATTTTTGGTTAGCCTTCGGTGTTGTTGCTTGACAGCGAAGAATTTAATTTGCGTGGCTGATGATCTACTTTTGTATGTTATGAGATGTTCCAATCTCTTTCTAAAATATGTGTTCAGTAAACAAAGCCCGTGACTTTCAGCAAACTCAAGGATGCTATTACCATCTTCATTCCGTTCTCCGTAGCCAAAACCGTCATGTACGTTGTCAAAACCATCTGTTTTCTTTCCAACGTGGCCATTGAGATTGCCTCCTATCAGGATTGTTTCAGATTGATCCACATGAGACGTAATTAATCCTTATAATATAATATCAGTACTTTTGGGCTAACGGTTTTTTGACAAAAGTCTAACCTCATTTTTGGCCGTCTTTTGACCATTCCAAAATAGTTTATATTTTTCATTGTCTGAGTTGATATGAAAGACACAATTCGATTTCCATTGGGTCTCCTGAAGGCAGCAGATGTCAATCCTTCTACCTTCTACGCAGTTTCCATGCTGCGGCCAGTCAGTAATCCAACATTGAGCGTTCCAAGTCTTAGTACCATAGAGGGGCCATTCTAAATTTTTTTGTAACATCCGTCCGCTATTGCATACTTCCCTGGGATTCTTAGCACCCCTTGACCACTTAAAGCCTGCTAGAGGCCGGTTGTTTTTGTTTTTGATGGCATAGAATAATTTAGGGAAAGTTTTTACATCCGGACACCCATCCTGACGACAACCACCAGTTATAAGCGGAGGGCCTAGCCTTTTGCTCAAAAGCACGCAAGGCAGCGTGGATGAAGTTTTGGACAAACAACGTCCAAAATTTTATTTAATGATTAATTGTTTTATCATGTCTTTCAATTTAAGGATGGTTCTTGGAGAATATCAATTAAATAAACTAGATTTGAAAGAAGCTGAAATGTGTTATGCAAGAGCGTCATATTATGCTGGTATCCAGTTTGTGAAAAAAATAAATACTATTCAGGTTAATTGCATTAATATAATACATTTTTTTGTTATCTGTCATTTATTAGTATTATTTTCATAAAACAATTCTGTAATTTGAAATTTGAAAAGTAATATAGCGCCTAGTTTTAACATTTAGAAACTAATTTTTTTCAAGTTTTACGAATGGGAGATTAGAAAGTTGATTTTGTAAATATTTATAATTGTAAAATATATAATTTATTTATTTATAATAATATATATAAATTGTAATTGTATACATATAATAAAACAATCAAACAGACTGCATCGTTTTATAATCTAACAACCGAGTAACATCAACAATTATCAAAAATAGCAAAAATTAGCAAAAATATTTAATTCGGAATTTTCCGAAACCGCTCAAAAATATTATGATCCAAATACTTCACATAACATGTTGAACATAAACTTAACATTTTGCAGAAATACTTTTGCGTTTGGAGTATTTTCAAAAATTGTATAAAGATTATATCGGTCAGAGAAGAACGGTGATTGAAACAAGATAAAAAAATCTAATAAGTTATAGATCGGATCGATTCTTGGCTGATTCTAAATTGTTCGACTTCTCTATCTATTAAATCTCATGTCTTAGCTTTGATTTAACTATTATACGTGGATCGTCATATTCGTAATTTTCTCACTGCTCGAACTATCACCTCTAGATTTTTGTAATTCTCTTCTTTACGGTCTTCCTTCCTACCTTTTAACTTTACTTCAAAGAGCTAAAAATAGTGTTGCAAAAGTTGTTTTAAATATCGGTAATTTCTTCCAGCACAGATTCACTCATTCAACTACATTTGTTACCAGTACGTCAAGCATTATATTTAAACTCGCCGTCCTCACGTATAAATTATTCAATCATCAACAATAAGATGTTCAACCATCATATCTTCATCAACTTATATCGCGTCGTTCATCAACTCGTCAACTTCGTTCGTCTTCATAAACTCAGTTGCGTCAACCAGTTAGCAATTCATCAGTTGTCAACAAATGTTTTATATACAGCTCTCCTTCTATATTGAATGGTTTGCCTGCCCTTATTCGTCAAAAACTTTCCAGGAAAACGATTAAAAAACGATTTATTCAGGTGAAACGTCGAAAGTCATTGTTTATCCAAGCGCTCCTGATGCAGATATAAATTAATAATAATAATAGATAACAGGTATGTCACCGACAACTAGATCAGAATTATAAAACTGCTCTACCAAAAAATCAGGTAGAGCAACTTGATAGCATTTGGGAACATAATGTGATATATTATTTTCTGGGAGCTTTGATCAATAATGTCATCGTGAAGAAGTGTCACTTAAATTACCGCTGAGCGAACGTTTAAGAAAGCTCAGAAGACATTGTGATTTCGTAATTTTTGTAAGGAATAAATTATAAACATAAAACAAACCTTTTAATTTTATTGACCTGCATTATTATTTTTGAAGCGACTAAAATATTTTTTAAATACTTCAAATTCAATTTTAAAAAAATTTTCTTTTAAAAGAATAATTTTATAAAGCAAGCAGAAGTCGCCATTTTTTTTTCAAAATTTGAAGAAGCAGAACGCATATATAATTCTATTGACAGAAAGTAATTTATTTCTGTATTTTTCATTACCTCATTTTATTAATTAACGTTTGACGTTTTTAATTAGAGATTTGGTCATTGGTATGTTTGCGAAAATTGGAAATTATGGAAAAGTGTTAGAGTTGATGGGTGGAAGCAATGATTGGTGGAAAGGAGATAAAGGTAGAAAAGAAATTTTAAATAAACTAGCCGAACATTATTCTGATAAACGGATGTGGTATGTTAAAAAAGTTTAATTTTTATATGCTTCATTAAATAAATGGGATGACGTATTTTTTTCATTATAGCTAGATTCAACTTTTTTATTATATTTTTTTTAGTGTTAGATCAGTCGGTAGAAGACTATGTCGCCTTATTATTAAGCCATGGCCTCGTTCGAAAACTGCCCTTTCAAAACTCAAAAACTATCACATACGTCTGATGCCGTGATGTGTATGTACGCTGTGTGGTGGCTATAGGTACAGCTTCTGTCTAATTCTAAGTACAGAAGTTTAAAGCTACAAAATAAAATATTCCTATTGCAATTTCCGCGTATCCTCCTTTAATTGGTCTGCATTACAAGAATTAAAAAAAATTATAATTTTTAATTATTTAATTACTGTCATGATAATTTCAAGTATTAATTTTTTTGTTATTATTTTTATCTTTTGTCAAAAAACATTAGAACAAAATAAATTTTACCAACTTTTTATGATAATAATGAAGTAATTATAAAAACAATAATAAACATTATTGTTTTTATAAATGTTTGATTAAAATATCGAAAGTTATTTAACCAAGTATAAAATGGCGAATAGTTATTTTGTAGCTTTAAATTTCAAATTTTTTTACTATGAAACTTTTTTTATCTGACTAATCCTGTTTGAAAGGTTTTTGATTCACAAACACACTCTTCTGGGGTTGTTCTGAGTAGGTTTTTTATTTAATTGTTAACGCACTCACAATTGTTTTCTACCAAATAAAACAGTTAGACCCTGAAGGTCATTGAAACTACATAGGAATTACAATACGGGAACTTATTTTCAGATGGAGTTAACGTCATGATTAAACGTTAAAAACAAAAACCTATCATTTACAGTGCTCAACTTAACGTTCATACTGACAATATTAAATTTTATATTTATTTTTGCGTGTTTTAGCAAGGTGAGTGTTTTAATAATATATACAGAATTGATCAAGCACGAATAGGGAGTTTTATACAAAAAACGTTTTTGCAGATAACAGAGCTTCCGTAGTCTATTCCAAATTGTTGTTGATAAATTTGACCAAACTGACTATTTTTTTGGACTAACCATCAGTTAGAGCAAAAAAGAAGTTACTCATCATCCTGCTCTACACAAGAGCTTTCACGGTACACATACAGGGCAAACTTTAAGTAGTTGAGAACATTGTTTCTTCTTATATTTTTAAGAAAATGAAAACCAGGCTTTTTGATTTTTTCGGGATTCGGTTGATGATATGATGGTGTTCGGTTGATGATATGATGCTCTTGATGCATTGAATGCCTCTGGGGAGAACCTTTCAAGTGGACAAAGGGGTGGGCAAAGATATATTTACAAAGATGAGCTTATTGGAATTATGCATGCTCGCATAATCGCATGCTTCCTGCATTGATGGGAACATAAACGGTTTAAAGAAAACATTTGGGTCAAAATAGAAAAGTTTTTCATATGAAGATTCTTCGTTTCATTATGGAGATCAAGTAGCAAAATAAGATTTCCAATCTAGCGGTTTTAGACAGAGTTTGCCTTAATAGTTTTAAAGTTGAACAAAACACGAGATACGTATTTGGATTTTTGTCAGGTCTTCAATGACAATTTGCGTCACGTTTGCAGAAACAGTAACAATGATGGTACCAAAAAGTCTTAGAGTTACTAGACTTGTTTGAACGAATGGGAAGCTCGAGTTAGAAACAGAACTGGATGGAGTATGACATTATGTACAACTTACAGTTTAATGCCGCTATTTCAATCAGGATACAAACATCATACTTTTGACAAGCAGAATATTTAACATTTAATATATTTAGATTTCAGTGCAGCATTTGATTGCGTTAACCATCTATTCTAAACCGTGTTTCAGGGGTGGCAGCGCCTTAGTTTAGATCACACTTATTTGGTACAACTTAGTATACAATTTGGTATACTTCAAAAAGAAATTATCTAATATTGCAGTAATGACGTCTGGAGTCCCTCAAGGCTCAGTTCTTGAACCCATTGTCTTTACATTGTATACTACAAAATTATATGTTGTTATTATTAGTGGATTTTCATGTCACGCTTATTCAGATGACATCAAAATAATAGCAAGTAGTGAACCAGAGCAATTTTAAAGTAATGTTGAAAAACTTGTTGAATGTCTTATAAAAGTAAAATTAATTAAATCAATACAAATCGCAGTTTCTACCTATAGGTACCCGGCAACAACTGTCAAAAAATAAAATTCTATCAAAATTAGTAAAATAGTGAAATAGAAATTTGGCGTTTATTTTCGATTCCATTCAATAATCAAATAAAAATTTTTTCAAAATAATGTTCATTTCAGTTTCGCCAGTTACATCGCATTCGAAAGTCACTGAGTCAATCTACGATACACGCATTCATACATTCAAGGTTATCCTTGCTTCATGGATTGCCTGATCTGTTTATTGCTGTTCTCCAGTCGAGCTGCAAAAATTGTTGTCGGTGGTGGAAATTTAACCATGTGACGCTCATCTTGAAGGATCTGCATAGGCTCACAGTGAAAAAAACAATTATCTATAAAACCTGCGTAGCCAGAATATTTGGTGAATAAAGTTAAAAAGAAACTAGCTTTTTTAACTCGTCTAAAGTTGAGATCCGATTTCAGCAACCTGCTTCTGGTGCCATCTACTGATCTGCGGACTGCTTCAAGAATTATCGCTGTGTCTGGACCAGTTGTTTGGAATTATAATAATAACAATAACAATGTCTTTTTATATAGCGTAATGGCAGGCGACTGAGACGCATTATCATTATTACAACAAACACACGGTGCATAAATACACGTGAATCAACGCATCTCATACTTTTGCATCTTTTTTTGCTTTCGAACTGCATCAACAATGCCAGGCACCTTAGCCATTACACCATCGCGCCGCCCATTATCTATAAAACCTGCGTAGTGATGTACAAGCCGGAATATTTGGCAAATAAAGTTAAAAAGAAATTATCTGCCAAACTCGTTTAGAATGTCTGGGTTGAAAATTGATGACTTTAAAAAGAATCTGAAAATACTTTTTTTTATTGTTATAGATAGATAATATCTATTAATTAGAAATTATTTATTTTATTATTTTACTGTTTTGGATAATGCTTTTAAGAAATATTGTGTTTTTTAAGCGCTTTATAAATTTTTAATAAATTTTTAATTTTTAACAATTTTTTGACCTAAATGAAATAAATCCTAAATTATTAATTTCATATAAGAGTGTAAATAAATAAGATGTAAAATATAAGGCACGATTCTCTCATGCTCGTTGATCAACAAGTGCTTGAGAGTTTGAAATTGAAATTGGTTGTGTTTTCTGTCACGAATTTATTGTGTTTCTATATGACGAGCGAATTACCGCGCTAATCAGTTTTTCATCAAAAAATTTTGTTCATAATATTTTAAAAAAGTTAGATTAAATTTGTTATAGAAACCAACAGATGATATTTCAAATGAATTAATAATTAACGAACAGTTATAGACTGAATTTAAGTTAAATTTCAAGTTTTTATAATTCGCGTGATGAAACTAGGTTACTTTCATGGCAAATTATAAGCTCTAAAATTTCAATTTTGTTTTTTTGGAGAATTGAAAAGTCTGGTCGTAACTTGTTGAACAACTTGGCATTGGACGTACATTTTCTGCATTAAGTAAGGTTCACAAATCTTCAACCAGTTGACAATCAACGACAGCAGTTTTTTTTTGTATATCTGTCCGTGTTCCTTGCGTGAGCCGTTGTAGAATCACAGTTCGAAACAACATGTTTATTTGTTTGGCGATAGTGGATATACCCTTAACCCACTTAAATAAGTTTGCATTAGTGGAAAGCTGCTGTATTAAATACTTTGTACTAAAGTTATAGTACACCCGTTAAATCTTCGACGATCTTTGACCAACGCGACGTTTGTGATAGCGAAATTCATTTATTACTTTGACCAACCTTGGCATTGAAGATTGTCCATATGGTCAAGGCTGGATGCAATTCTTGTCTCTTCCAGCAATTTTAGCGACTTTCACCGAACCTGACTCCCCTATCATCCTAATTTTTTAAAATTAGATGACGTTTCACGCCACAAACAAATAGTTTCATATCGATGCTTCTTGATTTAAATAATTTCGGATTTTGACTTTTGTCTTTTGTACTTTAATGAGATGATATTGTGACCAGTTAGAGCACTTCGGACACGCAGCCACTGATTGGCGTGGTCAGCCATTTTCCACAACTAAGCCGTCAAGACCGATGATGATGAGAGGTTATAATTTTGAATTTAAATTGTAGCTCAGTTGGGATGAATCGCCTTAAAATTTGTAGTTTAAAATCATGGTAGTTTGATAATTTTGTTTTTATTGACTCTCTAGCTTTTTTGTCGTTTTACTCATAACCATCATACTCATAGTTCGCCCAAATATATGAAACTGTCACCATTTTGAACGACCGTGTTTTGGACAGTTAGATATGTATTAATTATAATATATGTTTGCCTCACCTTGGAGCTAATAAATAATAATTATTACTGCATGACGTATGATAACTACGCATGTTCTCATCAAAAATATATTTTATTAATATTCTGCAGTTTTTCTGTATTTTGAAACAAAATAATAAATAACCATAGCAAAACATTAACATTAAAACATTAAATTAAATCTAATAGGTCTAATGCTATGGAATATTACAAAGAAGGACAAAATGAAGCCAAACAAATAGAATGCTGTTATATGCTTCAAGATTATGAGAGTTTAAAAAATATTATAATCAACGTTCCCGATGATCATCCTATTTTAATGGTAAAGCTGTTTTATTTAAAGCTATTTTTAACGATCAATCGTTTTTTTAAATTGATATCTAACTCTATTTGTTTTGGTGTATTAGTAGATTATGTTCGACCGAATTAAATTCAATTAAAAGTTTTGTTTTTTAATTTTGCTTACTAGAATCTTTTAAAAATTGTTCAATTTATTGAAAATTGAATTATTATCCAAGTTCATCATGAAAATTTAGAAACTGTTATACTGTTTTCACAAATCATCAAAGCAAAGTTAGTTCTTTAGCAAAGTGAGTTACTTAGTTGGTGTCGTATTCTTCATCTAACTAACTTTGCTTTGTTTTAAGTAACTATATAAAATAAACCAAACCAAACCAAAATTGATATAAGGCTTAGATAAAAAAAGAATTTTCCATAAAAAAAAGAAATCATACAATACGTTGTTTATTTGTATATATATATATATATTATATATATATATATATATATATATATATATAATAATACACAACGTATTGTTGTATATATACAATGTATTATATATAGGTGTGGTGTGTATACGAATTTATTTAATTATATATATATATTATATATATTATATATATAATCTGTAGTTTTCATAAATTACAGCTCTAATTATGGTAGGGGTATATATACATATTGTTACAGACGTGAAGGCGAGATAAAAATTAGTAATTAGAAATCAAAATGAAACGCTTGATAATTTAATTAAGAGGCGGAGCCAATTAAAACGGTTGTAAAAGCGAAAAAGCGTAAACGATTGAAAGTCACGTGACGTGGCACCACCAACTATATAAGGAGGAAGACCCACACGAATAAAACACGAACGAAAATAACGAACGAGAGAATAACGAGAATAACACGAGGAAATAACAAAAGAAGTGCAGCTAATCAGAAGACGGAGCACTATTGACGTAAATGTGATTAATGTGAAATTATGTAGTTATTAGGATTGTTATTGTTTCTATTACTGCTGGTATTAAATAAACGTTTGATGTAGTTTGCGTTAAAAGTTGTTTTGTTCATCTATCGGAGACCTACGGATAAACGAACTCTTGACTATCGTTGGAAGCTACAACACTGTGTTGGAGATATAGCGAGTACTAAGCTATAACATCGGTGTTCGTAGTTACGAGATCGAAGAGGTTACGACACTGGTGTTAGAAGTGGTATCTTCAGATTACACACTGGTGACAGAGGTAAGATTCCAATAGCTGAAAGCTCACTGCAGTAAAGAATACCAGGACTAGAGAACTCAATGTAATTAGTCGGACGAAACAAACTTAACTACTGACGAATAGTTGTATTCCGTGATTTACCTGTCGATTAGTTATTGTGCTGTATTCTAACGATTTAACGACCGAACGAATGAGTGATCGATTGCGGCAATACACACAAGTGATTGCCTGCACTGTTGTCTTTCTAACAAAGTCATCTAAAATAAGTCTGCTTAGGAATCAAAAATTCACGTAAAGAGAAATAACGATACCCTACAAGTCAAAGGGGTCGGTTATAACAATATATATATATATATATATATATATATATATATATATATATATATATATATGTCAATCTTCGATTTGCGTCCACAGATCCAGTTCCTTGAGGTAGGACTTTGTTTTCTTTGCCATCAATTAGACGATCAGTTGTATCCATTTCATTTAAATTTAGAGCTTTCATGTCTTGTTCGATTGTTTGCGACCAGGACTTCTTTGGACGGCCTTTGGGACGTGTGCCAGGTACTTCAATATCTGCAAGAGTTCTGTAGATTTGATGTGGTTCTTCAGACTAATTCGTTGCATCTATTGGAGCATTTTCATGTAGGTTCGTTGAAGTTGTTGTTCCAGTTCGGTTGTCATTGGCACTGTTTCTGCACCATATAGCAACACCGGACGTATCACAGTCTTGATCGTGGTGGTAGTGGGATGTCACGCCGCATCAATATAGAGGCAACAAAGACTACAAAAAGATAGCTATATCTTTAAAAATAACAATCACAACAACATTATCAAGACGTTACTATCAAGACGTCTCACAATACATACATAAAAAGGAGCCATAAAATCTCACTTGCAATCAACACACAACACATGCAACTTCAATAACCCGACAAATTCTTGACCACAACACAAAAATAAGTTATCAAAACACCAACACAATATATCTAAAAATTGCAGTTCTAATATATATCATGAACCCTAAATTAACATCTAACAAAGAATGATAACATCATTGCCAACTCGACACCTTAATATCAACTTCAATAACAATGAAAAACAAAGGAATGACTCAACAAAGATGATCAATAAATTACCAGCTAATAAACTTTGATAAAGAATTTTGTAGTGTTTAAAAAAATTAAATATTTTGGTCACCGGGTTAGCTCAGTTGGTAGAAGCTGCTAATTACGCGTTGGCATGGTTTGAAAACTGTTTGTCCAAAACTCTAAAACTACCATACTCGCAATGACGGATCTTGACAACTTCATCATTTTTTAAATGATGCCGGTGGAGGAGAATTTTGGAGGAAAATGTTTTATTATGTTTCAATATTGGCTAACATTTTGGTGAGGGAGGCCAACATTTGTGGCTGACGATCTTATTGTCTTTTAGCACAAAAACTGCTCACACAAAGCCCCGGCCCCCAGATCCTCCACTGCATACGCATATTGTACGTTGTACGTTGTTAAGTCTAATTAAGAATCAATCCATCTTCTACTACCACCAATTAAAACTACAACACACAACCTTCGTCAACGTTAGCATAACTATCAAGTCGCCACCCAATACATATCAGGAAAAGACCTTCATTACAAGACACCTCAAACATATTAACACTCAATAAAACTTTATCATTCACTCAACTAGCTTTATCATTCACTCAACTAGTTTTTATTTATTGATCACCTCACTAACTCACTAAGCCATCATCTATAACAAACTACCTTATTAATTTGCCTTTTCATGCCATTGCTTTATTTTAGTGTCAATTTATTTTTTTATTATTTATTTTATTCTTTTTTATTTTACTTTTCATGTTTAAACGTGTTTCTTTCTCTGTTTTTTAATTATTTATTTGTTTAATTTTATTACTGCCTTGCGTGACTGCGTGAACGATTTCATCTTTGATCATGTAATTTGGGGTTTTTGAATGCGTCATCAAATATTTGAAGACCGTCTTTTTTTCTTTTTTTTTCCATGGTTTTTTTTCACCAGGTTATTGTTTCTGAAACCCGCACTATTTCCTTTCGAGTCATACCCAAATCAATGATAACTGAAAATTAGGTTTTTTGCTAATTATTTCATTTTATTTTGTTTTATTTAAATAAAATAAAATGTGGATTGTTTCATTTCTTTGTTGTTGTGGGTTCATAACCGTTTCAAAAATAATTTCGATAGGAATTAGGAAGGTTTTTCACAATACTTGGAATGTGTAGGGAGGCTGTTCAAGCTTATTTAAAGGTTAGCGAATTATGACTATGAATTATTATTTTTATCCTGTAAATAAATTTACCTTCAAGCAAACTGTTTAACTCATTTTCAAATAAACACTCTAATAATGATAACTGAGAATTAGGTTTTTTCTAATAGTTTTGAAATTGTAAAGCAGTTTTTATTATATTTCAACTTTTCCAAATTTTTTAAAACGTTTTCCCAGTTTCATTTAGTTGCGGTGTTTAAATTAGAAGTATTAATTGATTTGGTAGTTGCTTATTTAGTAATTTGGTTAGCTTTTTATAACTATGATGTCAGATACAAAAGAATTTTTGTTATCTCGTTTGGCGGTGGGGCGACGGGGTGAATAAGACTTTTTGAGGTAAATTATTTAAATATCAGATTTGAGAACCAAGATTAGTTTGTTAAAAAACTATGAATGTTTTTTTGTACTATTGAAAAGAAAAAAAACGGCACTCACAGAAACTGCTATCACAGTTTTTTTTATCTGTGTGATCATGATGGTTTTATAAAAAACAAGCTAGTCGTGTTTGATTTAATTTAAAATAATGCACCATGGTTTGGCTACCGTTTCGAAACCTCTTTCACTGTGGCAACATGGAACGTTAGAAATTTGAGAACGTAAGAAATTTTAAAACGTAAAACAGGAAATGAAAAGAATGGATCTCAGAATTATAGGATTGAGCGAAACATGACGTGGTTGGTTTTGCGGTATAGGTGAAGGCACTCCCACGACCCGGGTACGAATCCTGCAGTTTCTACAGGTTCATCCGTGTAGCCGACCCCTGGCCAACCCAGCCATCTATCCTTTCGAGGCTGGTAAATGGGTAGACGATGTAAGTTGTCGCATGTTGGCCAGCGAGATGGCGCAGTGGTTCAAATGCTCGCTGAGTCGAACATCTCAATGGCTATCATATACTTAGTGTATATGATGCGTAAATACATGCATAAATACATGTGTACGTCGTGTGAAAAAAGATAAAAGCTGCTTCAAATCAATGGTTGAAAATATGAAGAACATACTAAAATATATATAGATATATATCTGTAACATTATAATTGGTTCTGCGTATGTCAGAGCTGTATGTCTGTAATAAAGACTGCAAAAATATCAAGTGAAGAACGCTAAATTTTGGTGAGATCAAGGTCAAGTTAGTTTAAAACGTTGAAGTACAGAATCTTTTTCAATTAAGTAAATAAATCTAAATATGAAATATTTAAAAATGTCTACACAGAATCAGCAAAAGAAGTTATATTTGTGAAAGAGGAAAGAAGAGATCAGAAATAAATAACAGATAACATCGTATCACTAATGAATGAAAGGAGAAAAGTGAAAGGCTGCAATCTTGATAGACGCAATATCTGAACACAACAATCAAAAAATATGGTTAGATGACGAAATCATTGAAAAGATCAAAAACAGTAATACAATTGCAATAAATAAATACATTGAAGAAATCACTAGAAAAATGGCTTGTACCGTCCTGGATGCATAAAAGTTAAACAGCTGCAAAATTCCTGATCTATTACATATTTATTGCATTGCTTAAAAAGCCTAATGCAACCGAATGTGAATTGCATCGAACAATCAGCTTCATAAGTCATCTTACAAAACTTCTCTTGAGATTTCTAATAATAAGAACCCGAAGCAAAAACAGATCTGAAATGTGAAATGTCTAATGTGGTTTTATCGAGGATTGTGGCACAAGAAACGCTATCTTTTTGCTACGAATGATCAGTGAACAAGCGATTGAAATTAAGAAAGACTTGTTTATATGTTTTGTCGATTATTGCGAAGCTTCTAATAGCGTGAAACACATGGAGCTTATTGGGAACAAAAAGCAGCGATGAAAGTTGGTAACAAGATGACTAGGTTTGTCGAAATAGAGAAAGGTGTTAGGCAAGGCTGTGTGTTTATTCTCCAGACTTGTACAATCTCTATAGTGAAATCATCATGAGAAAGATAGATCTACCTGAAATATCTATTGGAGGCTTGAATATAAACAATAATGATATGCTGATGGTACAGCTCTTGTAGCGGAATTAATGGAAAAACTGCAAACATTTGTTTTTAAACCGGTTGTTGAAAGTGATAGGAAAGGCAAAACCTTCTGCTCCATAATCATTAATGGTAAACAAGTCGGGTTTTTTGGAAGTCGATGGTTGGCAATGTTAAGGCAACGATAAGACACGAGAAAAAAGAAAGAAAACTAATTTTGTTAGGTTTATATCGGATGAAGTCGAAATGACAAGGTTTTTTTAATGCTGTTTTTCAGGTTTAACAATGTTTCAAGTTTATGTTTCTATCCCGTATGTTTTAATTATAGAATTTGAGAGTTTTTTCAGCTAGCTAATAATTGCTTGGGTGATTTTTGAGGGTTTGGCTTGAAACAAAGAAATGGCATTTGATATATAAAGTCCGAATACATCTTATATAGTAAAAAACTAGAATTTGATTATGTATTAGCCTTGTTACTTCAAGTGGTAAAATTTGCTTAGTCACGGAATTTTTAATAAAAATTTGTGAAGTTACTTGAAAAATTAGTTTGAATTGAGTTCTGGATCAGAAGTAATATAAAAAATTGTGTATGATTATGATTTTGTTTATGTAGATAAATGTCTTGGCCAAAGCACATATTTGATTTAGGATATATTGAAAACTATTTTATTTTCTTTCTTGTTTGAGGCGGCATTAACTTTTTTTGTTTTTTTTTTCAACCGACTTCAATCAAACACCTGAATAAAATATGTTAAAACTGTTTTTATCATTTACATTTTTACCGTAGTTGTCATTAATGAATACCACTGTTGAATTGACTTTTTTAAAAACCCAATTTTACAAAATTTGTTTGCCTTTTAAAAATAAATCGATGTACGTTTTTCCAACTATGCTCAATCCAATTTTTTTTGTTTTTTTGTTCCCATGTTACCTGTAAAGTCATAAATGCCATTTTTTTCAGGCGTTAGTAAATCTATGATTATGCTGAAAATGTGTTATTCCAATTGCAGAAATAGCATTTTAAAATTAACACCATCTTTTAATTTGGGTGGAGCAATTTACTAGCAAAAGATCCATAGGCTTTTCATATATATGTACTTTCCTTACATAACTTGAACCATCACAAAACTGGATATTATTCTTTACAGTATTTTATTATTTTCATGCAATATTTTAATATTTTGGGTGAGGTTTTTTCGATTATAACCAGTTTCTTCTTAAAAATCATTGACGATGTTTTGTAAATTTTATTGATAATTTTGTTTGTTGTTGTTAAATTCAAGATAAATTATACGTAAAATTTATTTTTGAGAAGTGTAAACTTTAAATGTTGGAAATTTTATTTAATAAACACGAGAATACGTTTCCAATTTACATTTCTTTGTAAAAAATACTAATCTAATCAGTTTCGTTCGTTGATCATCATTTAGTCGAAAATCATTCAAAACATTCTATGTAACTAGTTGCACGACTGATTTTTTTTCTTTTATTTTATTTAATCTATTTTTACGCACCCAGATTATGGTGGATGTTATTTGATTGATAAGTTGCGATAACTTTCCTTACTGTCTGTGAAAGCCCGTAGCGTTTATTAATATAACTTGAGTAAATAAATTGTTGCGTCCAGTGTTAAATAAGTCTGTGTCATTTAGTAAAAAATCATAGTTTGGCCTATCTGGTTTATTATTCTTATTTTTGGCATCCAAGAAATCTATTTTTCTGATTATATACAGACTCGGCTTATTTTTCTGTTTAAACCTAGGCTAATTTTGAAAACGATTATACATAGTAGTTGTTGAATATTTTTGTTTCAAGTGTAAAATGATTGATGAAGCTATTAATGCTTGCATTTTTTTAAATCAATGGAGTCTTGCTATTGACATTGGTAATGATCATAATAAAGCAGAGATTGATTCGCTCATGATGACACATTTAAAGGTTATTTAGTTTTTCCATTTTTTTAAATTGGTTTTTTATAACATGAAAGTTAGCTTTTGGAATTTGGATTTTATTTAGTCATAATAATCAATATTTTTTAATTTTGCAAACCATAAATTATGAAAAATAGTTTTTAATTTTTTTTTAAATTATAAATATTCTCAGGAAAAAGAAAAAAATTTTGAAATTGTGCTGTTGTATTGCAAAGCAAATCACTATTTGGAAGGTGCAAAAATTTTGTTTAAGGTACAAACAATATTTTAACACTTTATAAAAATTGGTTATAGTTATTTTTTCATTTTTTCATATTTTTGCTATCCTTTGTTGAAAAACATTTGTTAACACTGCGAAAAAATTATTTTAAAGCTTTTTTTCGTCAATTTGATTCATTTTGTCTGGCACTCAATGTTAAGTGTCATTAAAAAGATGTAGATATGTTGATAACGTTTATATTTTCAGTTTTGATTATTAACAATTTTTTGTTTAAAAACTTATTATGAAATCAAATGTTGTACATGATCGCTGCATTGGCTGAACTTGTAAAATAAACTTAAAAGTGATTTTATTAAGTCTTGAGACTTATTGTTTATTAAGTTGGGTATTTGAAAGTGATACAACAACACACGTTTAGACGACATTTTCCCCGAGATCGGGGGTTGCCGTTTGGCTACCTATGATGAAACCGAAATACCCCTCGACGCCATTCCATCATAAGTAATTTATTTGGCTAATTTTTACGCAAGACGCCCTTCCTTACGCAACCACAGTTATAAGCGGTGGGCCTAGCCTTTGATGATCCAAGATCACTCACAAGGCAGTGAGGGTCAGTTTAATGTCATAACCAGGACATTGATAGTGATTGAAAGTGATACAAAACTCAAATTCTTCGCATGCTTAAACAAAGTTTTTTGTCATAAATTAAAGTTTACTTTCAAAATTTTATACCAAGGCTGCATCGTCAACAAACAATCATATTGTAAACAGATTGCCGTCAGTTCTGGTTTTTAATTGATCATTAAAAGATATATTTAGCGATTGCAGACACAGTCTTTTTTGAAATGGGTTTCTTTTTCTCTACCCGGATGAAATTTTAAAATGTAACTGCCACTTCCCGTGCGGCCGATTTTATTAGGTTAGATTAAGGGTGTTATTTAGATAAATTTAAATTAATTTAAATTAAATTTACCGTTAAGTTTTTATTAGAATTTGTGAGTTTGTTTAGGTGAATTAGGTTAGATAAATAGATTATTGAACGGATTGTTGAACAGGCTGGTAAACTTAAAAAAACATACAGCAGAAGTAATCAATGAAAAGATGGATGCCAATAATACTTGATTTCAAAAGTTGCCGATAATGATGAATAAATTATCAAACATTTTGAAGAACTGAATTCCAGCCCCTGGTTATTTTTAGCAGTTTTTGAATTAATCCCTTTTGTGAATGTGTGGTTTTGAATCAGAATTTTCATTCTCTCAGATGTGTTGCTGGTCAAAGTTTAAAGTTTTAATTTATTCATAGCGTTTGGCTTTAAGGCTACATATGTTTGGATTTGCTCCTTCTTTCTTTAATGGGACTATGATTGTAAAAAGCTATTTGAAAATATGACTGCAGAACACGGTTCATTAACAGAGGCTGCAAAAAATTTATTAGACTTTATTAAAAGCTATTGATAAAATGCTGATTATTAGATTTTCTGGTGACAGTCAAATTTTTGTACCGCTCCGAAGTGAAATTGACTATCAGCCACTTGACACTGTTCAATAGTTCAATAAGCGTTGAAAGACCGACCTGGTTGATGTTTGGTGTTTAACTATTGGACAATAACTGGGTCTCCATTTGAGTTTGACTTGAGTGTGTCTGTGTGCAAAATAATTTTTTTTTCAGTATTATATTTTAAAAATCAGGTTTTGACAGACGCAAAAACTGTTACATCATACAAGGCAGTAGTACAAAATAAAACAAATAAGTAAATAAATAAATAAAAAACGGAGAAAGAAAAATGTTCAAAAAAATAAATTAAATAATAATAACAAAATAAATAAAAGAAAAGAAATTGACAATAAAATGAAGTATTGATAATAATTTTGATTACGTTTTCTTTTCATAAATTACAGTTTAAGTTTTATTGGGGGAGTTGGATATTTGTAACTTTTTGTGTTATTTATGGTTTTTAATAGATTAATCTGTACGGATTAAAGATGAAAGTTTGCATTAAATTGCACTGCATAAGATGTGTTGTTTTTGTTTATTTGCGCTTGTTCCAGTTTTTTTAAATTAATGTTTCACACGTGATTTTCAATTTGTCTTGTGTGGCAGCAACTAATAGCATAATAATTAGAATGATAGTTAATTAATTGAAACATTTTCAATAGAATAAGTGTAAATTATATCTTTATTTTGTGTTGCAGATAGCCAGTGAAAGTTCTTTGAAATCATCTAGTCCTCTATTCATTAAAAAACTTTATCTGTTATCTGCATTATTGGTCGAAAAACACCACGAAATTAATAAGAAATCCAATAAATCTAAAGTAAAAAAGTACAATGAAGAGGTTAAAATTGTCTGACGCATTAAATTGATGTACTATAATTTTTGTATTTTAACTTGTTGCAAAAGTTTTTAGAAGTAACTTTTTATGTAACCCACTAATAGTTTTCTTCAAGTTTTGTTAAAATCAATTAAATTAAATTGCATGTAACGCATTAAATTGATGTACTATAATTTTTGTATTTCAACTTGTTGCAAAAGTTTTTAGAAGTAACTTTTATTGTAACCCACTAATAGTTTTCTTCAAGTTTTGTTAAAATCAATTGTTGAAAGAACCAAGCTGTGGGTTCATTTTGTTCTATAATACTTTAATTTGTACATCAATATCGTGCTGTTATTCTGTTTTAATTTTTTGGTATTATTTTCTAAATATTCAGAACTGTTTATGTTATTTTACTAAAAAACTTTATAAAAATCAAATTTAATCACCTATTTTTTTAGTTTGTTTTATTAATTTCTAACAGTTTTTGTTTTAGTTTTTAATTTGAGTCTATTTAATACTTTCAACTTTAATCAATACTTTCCATAAATTTTCAGGTACACGTGGTATTAAATGAATTATTGGTGGATGAAAATCTTTCTTCTGTTATTACGAACGCTTGGAGATGTGTTGAAGCTTATCATTTCTATATAATGGCTCTTAGGCACTTTCATAAAGGTTATTTTAGTTTTTTTGGTGGTTGTCGTTAGGAATTAGGCAATTCCAGATACACAAAATTTTTTGACACAAACATCTTCCATGTCATCACAAAAAAAGAAAAGATCCCCTATTCCCTGGAAGACCTTTAATGGTCAAGGGGTGACAATATCCAAGAATTACGCAACAGTGGAGGGTTGTTGCGGCGGAAAATCGGGCGTCCCGTCCTGGAATATCAGACTTGGCACTTTAAATACTGGATACGAGATCGTCGACATGCTGGAAAGGCGAAGGGTTGACATCTGTTCTCTGCAGGAAACAAGATGGAAATCAAATGGTGTCTCTCATTGGGAATTAAAAGTGGTTCTGGAATGGCAGCCAAAGACAGCCAAAAAGAAGTGGAATCTTCATACGGGAACCATTGGCACAAAATGACATAACCTGGATATCTTTTCAGGACACTCTAGTGAACGCTGCAACAGTTGTATGTGGAAAATCTGAACCAAAACGCCAGCACAACCGCGAAACTTGGTGGTGGAACGAGACGGTGCAAAATACTATTGCCAGGAAGAAAGCAGCTTTCAAACAATGGCAGAAGACGAAGACTGATGAAGATCGAAAGACTTACTGATCAAAGAACACGGAAGCGAAACGTCAGGTTGCGATAGCTCGTGCAAATCAATGCAAGGTATGGCTGTCTGGAAGTAAAGGCGAACCAATTCGGTCACTTTACCAAATAGCAAATCAGGCCAAAAGGCTGAAAAAGGATATAGTTAAAGAATAATAAAGGCACCATAATAACCTTGCAAAGTGAAGTGAAAGATCACTGAAAGGTTTACTTAGATCAGTTATTGAATGAAAAAACTCTATTGGGGTGGACGTTGATGAACTTCCGGTGGAAGGACCGATTCAGGGCATCACAGCTGAGAAGCTTACGGATGCTCTGAAGGCAATAAAGGAGGGTAAAGCGGTTGGTCAAGCGGCTACAAATGATATCATTAAGGCATCTGGTGGGGTAGGCCCTCTTACACATCTGTCGGGAGATGTGGAGTAAATCGATACTACCTGTGGAATGGTACAGTAGCACAATTGTGCCGATATATAAAGGAAAAGGAGACCCACTGAAATGCTCCTTATATCGGGGTTTGCGTCTTTTGGAACAACTCCTAAAAGTTATTGAAAAAGTCATTGAGAGAAAACTGTTGACGTGCGTTTCAATAGGTGGTTACCAGTACGGGTTCATGGCTGGGAGATCCACCATTGATGCTATCTATATCATTCGTCAACTACAGCAAAAATACTTGGCAAAGCAAAAGCGACTGTTCCATGTATTTGTTCCATGTATTCCATGTAAGACCCTTTTGACAGAGTTACTCGTGAGGCAATCAGGTTGAGTTTACGTAGACAGTTTGTTCCCGAATATCTGGTTCGGCTGGCTATGGCAACGAACTCTAACACAAAAACTCTGGTTAGCACAACAGCCGGTAACACGAATAAATTTGATATTAACGTCGGTGTTTATCAGAGATCATTACTTAGCTTCCTGCTCTTCCTGATGGAAGAAATAACCAAACCGATACGCTCAAATAACATATGGAATGTGATATATGCAGATGATATCGTCTTGACGGCGGTCTCGGAACAAGACGCAGCTAGAAAGTTTGAGGTCTGGAATACCCATTCCGCTAAACACAGGCTAAAGGTAAACCTCGACAAAACAATAACTATGGTTACTGGTGGTACCGCTGAGCCTGTGGTCTTTTGGTCATTAGCCATGTTCGGTGTGAGGAGCTGGAGTTGGAAGCAACTCGATCAAATTCCTACGATGTCAGCAGTGGTGTCACAGACGATGCTTGAGAATTACCGGCTGATTGTGACTGAAAAAAAGTGACTGATTTCGTATGCCCCGCCTGCATCAACACGCGACAATGGGGTCTAGATGATGATACGATTACCGGGATCGAAACTGTTACTTCATTTCAGTATTTGAGAGATGTACTGGATTGTACTGGAACAGCTGATGCCACAGTTTGTGAACACATACGCGCGGCGTGGGGTAGATGGCACCTCCTAGCCTCGGTACTGATGCGTCGTAACATTTTTTTACCGCTACGCTCAGAGCTGTACAACAGCTATACGATTTGTTCTGATGTATGGTGCAGTGACGTGGCCGATGACAACAAAACTCGAACAGCAGCTTCACCGAACTGACATGAAGATGATTTGTTGGATGCAGCATGTTGACCTAAGAGACCATATCCGACCACAACCGAAATCCTGAACCGATCGTAACTCGTTGAAGGATGCATGTCATCGCTATCGCTTACGATGGCTTGGCCATGTGAAGTGAAGGAGAAAACGATACAATAATTTCCGTTACTGAACACCAGGTCCCTGGCACCCGCCCAAGAGGTTGCCCAAAGTAGTCCTGGACGCAAACCCATACAGGAGAACTTGAAGACATTTGGTCTCAAGGAGACAAACGCAATGGATAGATCGGCTTGGAGACAGAAGCTGATGGATGGAATAAAAAGTTTGACCCATAACGGATGGAGACTATAAACGAGGGAGGATTGATAGGATTGATTATTTTTTATTTCATCATCTCATCGCCCAAAAAAAATGATTAAAAAATTTAAATTTCTATACTTGAAATGATGACGGGGTGAGTATGATTTTTGAAAACGAAAATACATTCTTTACAAGAATTTTTTTCATTCCACATATTACTTTGAATTTAGTTGTTTACAATTTTAGTATTTCCGGGGTCACTGTAACGTAGCTTTTTCAAAAGTAAGCTTATCAGAAGATATTCAATCAAACAAACGAACGAAATTATAGCTTATAGAGAAGAGGTTTAAATCATGATTTTATTTAAAAAATATTCCGTACTGAATGTTTAAAATAATTTGGTTTTTAAAAAAATAGATTTCATACCGAATTTTTAAAAAGTTATGATTTATATAAAAATGAATTAATAGATTTTGATAAACAAAATACTAATTTTTAATTGACTACCATGCTGTGACTCAAGTGAATTTAATCGTGTGAAGACATTTTTGCGGATAACAGCTAGTTATTTAAAATCACATTTTTGAAATAATTTTGTATTTTCATAAAATTTTCGCACCGCTTTTTGACGAATATTCTGAATTCTCAAGAACCATAAAAGGAAAACTAAGTTAACTTAAAAGTTAGCAAAATGCAACAAATGAAGTAAAATCATTATAGAATTTAAAAATGAAATATTAAAAATAATAAAACTTCGTTATAACAGTGTCAAGTCAAATTATTTTTGAAACTTTTACACATTTTTTTTATTAAATGATAATGCTTTAAGTCTCAAAACATATGTTTTGTGATGTTAAAGGTCCTATTTTTTCTACCAAAGTTCAAACAAACAGCGTATACGAATACGTACTAATCGACGCATCACACTAGAAGCCTTTTTGTCATATTCGAACCCGGTTCCTGCAAAACGAGGCCAGGTGCCTTTCGCCACTAAGCTATATCACCATCCAGCATATAAAAATATATTTCGCAGGTTTTTATTTTGTACTTTTTATTTATTTTTAGAATAAGTTAATATTTGCAACAAAAGAAAATCTCAATGTTTTTTAATTATTGTTTTTTATTTAAGGTAATTTTGAATCATGTATGATATCATGCTTGCACTTGAAAGAATTTGATGATATTATAGATTATGAAGAACTATATTGCCTTCTAGGTGATTTTGATTCTTATTTTTTAATTGATTATTTATTATTAAACGTTTTTCAAAATTGTCACTATCATTATACAGACTATATATTTATTTATTGTTAAAATAGATTTTCATTTGGTGCCCAAAAATTTGGTGCACAAAAATTTTTATTTTTTGAGATCATCTTTAAAACAAGAAATAGTGAAGAAACAAAGACATTTAAGAAAAATCATTTTTTTGTTAAAACTACAGTAATAAAACAATGAAAATTCAAAATTGAAAACAAATAACATAAGCAATATATAATTACAAATAAAGAAACAAATGAAACACTTTTTGTCCAAGGTTGCCATACAAATGTTGATTTGTAAGGAAAATATTAAATATTAATAAAATATTACAATATAATTGTTAATTAAATATTAATAGTTTAAAAATTGGTGCAAGATAGCAAAAAACTTAAAAGTTTTGTAAAAGTTTTTTATGAATCGCGCAAAAATCATGGATTTTGGAAGATTTGCCAATTTCTTCTTGACAACAAATTAGAAAATATGTTGCCTATTTATATTTTAATATAATATAATAAAATTTATTTATATTTTTCGGTGCTTTACGCGTTATGAACAAATTCATACGCACATGAGATTGTAAAGAGCATGCCGTCTAGTTTTAACTCACTAAACTCACCGAATCCAGTATCTGCTTCTGTGTTAGCAGGAGCATTCGGTAGGTTAATCTCAAGCTTTATCTTAATATCGTAAAATCCGATCGAGAAAATTATTTTTATTTATAAGTACGGATTCAGAAAAAATTCTGCATCATTTGAGAGGTTTGTGTTATTTTAATTTGCTAAGTTTGTGAAAGTAAAAAATCCGATAAATCTCACATTAGGCCAAGTTGCTTAACATTTAAGTCATTTATGATACATTTTTTTGTCATTTCAGTACATCAGCACTGCAGGTCATGAAGAATTGGCTAGATACAAAGCTGTTAATGTCCCTGCCAACCACGCCTCTTTACTAGCCTACTGGCAAGACAATAGCAAAAACTTTACACTTTTCTCAAAAGTTGGTAGACATTTCTGCCAATTCAGCACATTCTGAAAGAGATTTCAGTTCAGTTGGTCACACTCTCACAGATGCCTAATCAAGTTTGTATGCATGGAAAGTTGAAAAACTGGAATTAATCAGATGGTGTTGTCGAGCATCCATAATAGATATTGATAAAGTTTAGCCTTCACTCATTGTAGAACAGTGACTATGAACCAATGAAATAAAAACCTAAGTAAAATATTAGTAACATTTGATTTTTAATTAATTTTCATTTTATTTTTTTATTTTTATTTTTTGTTATTCTTTAAAAATCAGGATCTGACAGACGCAGAAACTGTTACAACCATCAAAGCAACAAAACAACAACACACTTTTAGACGACATTTACCCCGAGATCGGGTGTTTCGTTTGGCTACCTATGATCAAACCGAAATACCCCTCGACGCCATTCACATCTGTCACTCGCCTCAGTATCACGCAACTCCGCTTTCACTCTGTCCTTCTCAGCCTGCTCTCTCCATCCCAATTGCAGACAACCCCTTCCTATCACTTTTTCAACCTCGAACTCCAACGCTCGCCTAATCCCGACTCCTTCATCCTTTCTCAACATATGTCCATACCACCGCAATCTCGATCTCCTTATCAATGTCACAATGTCCTCATTCAGTCCCATCATTGACATCAGCTCTGTACTACTCATCCTATTTTTCACTTTAACCCCACACATCATCCTCACCATAGTTCTTTCAGCCCTCTGCAGTACATTTTCTTCCTGTCTCCTCAACACCCAAGTTTCACCACCATATACCATCGCTTTATATACCCTCCCTTTCATCTTCACTGATCATTTCTTTCCACACAATACCCCACCCAGTTCCCTAAATTTCATCCATCTCACACGAACTCTAGCCGTAACAGCGCTCAAACATCCTCGATCCGCGTTCAGCTTAACCCCTAAAAAAACAATGCTTTCCACTCTTTCAATACCACCACTCAACCCCATCCTTGCGTCCGTCCTATTAATTACTCCATGAACACATTTCTTACATTTGAACGTACCTTCCACCTTTTTCATTGCTCCCCTCACACCACTACATCTCTTATGCACCCACCTCTGACATCCTATACACAATACCGAGTTAGCCTTCACTCTCCTGTCACATACCCCATAGGGGTCTATTTTACTTATCACTCGCTCCCCACCTTCCCCACTCACCATTACCTTCATCTTACCAATATTAACTTTTAGCCCTTTCTTTTCAATAACACTTTTCCATCTGTCAAATTTTAACTGCAATTCTTCCATGCTATCAGCCATCATCTGCATACAAAATCTCAAATAACAACCTCTCTATTATGTTTCCACACACAACATTTATTACAATTGCAAACAAAAACGGTGATAACACTGATCCTTGATGCACTCCTACCTTAACACTAAAAGCGTCCGACACCCCCCCCCTTCCGACCCTTTGTCTTCGCCTTTAACAACTTTAACAACTAACAGCTTTAACAAGTCTCTCATTTACTCCTTTCTTCCTCAATGCCCATTCAATGACTTTTCTCGGTACTCGATCAAAAGCCTTTTCTAGATCCACAAAACACATGTACAATCTTCGTTTCTTTTTTCCATATTTCTCCTGCAACATTTTCACTATGAACAACGCATTCACCGTTCCCCTACCAGGCATAAACCCACACTGCATTTCATTAACTGTCACCATATTTCTCAACCTCTTTTCAAGCACACTCTCCATTACCATGCTCTAGCAATTTCACACCCCTATATGACCCACAATCTTTCACATCTTTTTTGCCCTTATACAACGGCACCAACACACTGTGTCGCCAATCCGCAGTCATCAAAGATACTATTAGCAATTCTTATCATAACTTCAATTCCTATCACCCCACTCGCTTTTTTATGTTCCGCCGCCACTTCCGAAACCCCTGTCGCCTTACCTAGTTTCATTGCTCTAACTGCTTTCTCTACTTCATCCATCGTCACCTTCTCTATGGGTTCGTGTGTGACCGCGAATTCCACATGGAAGGTAGTAGTACAAAATTAAACAAATAAGTGAGTAAATAAATACAAAAAGTGAGAAAGAAAAATGTTAAAACATGAAAAATAAAGTAAATTATATATATAATAATAATAATAATAGAATAAATAAGAGAAAAGTAATTGTCAATGAAATATAAAGTGAAGTAACGGCATAAAAACGCAAATTAATAGACTAGATGATGACTTAGTGTGTTAGTTAGTGAGTTAGATCGATAAATAAAAACTAGTTTTGTGAATGATAAAGTTTTAGTGAGTATCAATATGTTTGAGGTGTCTTGTGATGAAAGTCTTTTCCTGGTATGTAGATTGGGCGACGACTTGATAGTTATATTTGCGCTGACGAAGGTTGTGTGTTGTAGTTTTAATTGGTGGTAGTAGATGACGTGGTTGTTGTTATTTTCTACATTCTTGAACAGCCTTGAATTGAGTGTGTTGAATATCTGAGTGACGGTAGGATATGATGCATGTAGATAGTTGAAGCGGATTAGTTTTTTGATGAAAGATTGTAGTTGCTGAAATTGTTGCTGTGTAGCAAAACCAAACCAGGAGGGAGCTGCATATTTGATGCGTGAGATTATGAGTGATTCAGTGATGTCGAATAATTTGATGCCTTTGAGACCATGTGAGCTGAGTGTTTTGAGTGAGTGAAATGTTTGAAAGCCTTTTGTGATGAGTGATGATGTGATTGATATAAGGGGCTATATTGAGTGCGGAGGTGAGTGAATGTGATGCCTAATATTTTTAATTGATTTGTGCGAGTGATTGATGGGCAGGAGGTAATGTTATTTTTTATGGCTATTGTGAATGATGAGCTCGAATGATTTATTGAGATTAAGTGACAGGTTTCATCGTTTTGACCATGTAGTTAATGAGTCGAGTTCTGATAGGATGGTGTTTGAGTTAGATGATGGGATGATAAGGTAGGTGTCGTCAGCGTATTTGATGATTTGATTAGAGCTATGAAAAGTTTTGAGAGTAGAAACATTGATGATAAAGGTAGATGGTCCAAAGACAGAACCTTGAACTACGCTAGAGTTAATAGGTAGAGTAGATGAAAGAGTAGAGCTAAAAAAAGTAGAATGATTTCTATTAGATAGAAAATTTATTATGATATTGTAAATGTTGTTTTATGACACTTGCAGTGTGATTACTTTACCAGTGTATTTTATTTCAAATACAAGCTTCTATTTTTGAGTTCTGCGTTATAAATATTATTTGTAAAAGTTTGATTCTTGGTTAAAATTGCAACTCGTGGAGATTGTGGGTTGAGGTGGGTTGAGATTTTGCATTTTCAGGTCTTTCCATGACCATTGCTATATTTTGCCATTCAGGTCGCTGGCCTGATTTCTTTCATGCAATGACATATTGTAAGTCTTTGTCTGCAGACTGTGCGCTTGTAAGTTCTTTCGGTGTTCAGGCGGGTTGGGTTGAGATGGGTTGAGTGAGTGATGAGTTGGGTTGGGTCAGTAAAAACGGACCCATGTCCATCTCTGCTTTATATTTATTTATTTGTTCATTCATTAGATTTGTTCACTCAAATGAAATTTTGAGCATTTGTCAGCACAGTGTGTTTTGAATTATGAATATCTATTTTTTAATTAGTTTTTTTATTAAACAAAATCTTTTACATTAATGGGTAGCAAAAAATGAATTCATTGCTTTTTTGAATTTGATTATATACCATTTAAGCTGCATCAAACTCCGCCAGATTTTTTAAAATAAAACTTTTAGCAGTTTTTTTGCTTTAAAATCAACAATATCTTTTTTGATCTCATCTTTCATCTTCATCTGGAACACAATCCATACCATTAGTAATCTTAAACAAAATAAAATTAGTATTAAAAGAAATGTTGTACAATCAGGAGTTATGCATGGCAAAATTAAATGAAAGTATGTACATAAATTGTCGACATAATAAATCCGGCCATTAAATAAATTCGTGCCATCACATTTTAAAATCGGCTTTCAAAAATTTACGAATAACGTTTCAAACATAAATTTTTCAAACCTAATTAGATTTATTTAACGTTCATTCTCAAGTCAGATGATATCAACATATCGAGTGAAAGGTTACCGGATGTAAACGAAAACTTTTCACTTGAAAGCAATGGACTACTCTAGTTGAAGAAAAAACTATTTATTTTGGTAATATGAGCAAATAAACGTTCGAACATAGGTTCTGTTGAAGTTAGTAATGTTTAGAAGTTAGTTAAAATCTAACGACAAAAAGCCTATATATAATAAACTGAATGAAAACTACAAATTACAAGCCGAATAAAATCTTGCTAAAAAAGGTATTTTCAATGAGCAATCAACGTAAATATAATCAAAAAGATGTCACAGAATTTCTCACGACCAACTGTGATAAATGTGATTACTTGTTACCCAGTGTTAAAGCCATTAGAAGAACAGAGATGATGAAGAAGCAAAAATGTTCAGGGTCTGCATTGACGCCACCGATGCTCTTTAAATGATTGACCCCAACTTGATGCCGAAATATATTATAGTGCATGAATGGTACCTTAAATAGGAAAAAATATTGACAATAACAAAAATAAAAATGAATGATGTGGATGACGAAATTAACTGCAGATAAACTGCAGAACTTATGATGACATGGAGGATGTTAACAAATCGAATAAATTATTAGGCTTAAATTTTATCAATTGACAGTTATTATTTAGTTTTATGCATTTGAATGTAAGAAGTTTGTTAAATAAATCATTTGAATTTTTGCTTGAGTCTACTGTTTGTTGCCGAAAGTAATTATAGTAATAGCAATTACTGAACGTGGGTTAAAGGAATAAACTAAAAGTTTAATTAGCATGGATGATTATAATTACATTGAGAAAAATCGTTATGATAATAAACATGGGCGAGGTGTTGGATTTTACAGCTACAAAGCTTTTGAAGCCGAATACTTCGAGTGGCCATGACGACATATCAATTATTTCAAATATACAAACAACAGCAAAAATCGCTGAATATCTCATCAACTTATCATGCAAAATAGTGATATTTCCTAAATGCTTAAAAACTTCAAAAGTTATTTTGATTGCAAAAGAAAGCATAACACTGACCTTAAGAATTACCCACCAGTATCACTGCCTGCTTTCTCGAAGATTGTCGAAAAACTAATGCACAATCGAGTAACTAAATACCTTGAAAAAATGGGATACTATTGAAATATCAATTTGGTTTCAGAGAATGTTATTCCACGGAGTCAGCAGTAGAGGAACTAATAAAAAAATTGGCGATGCTAGTGAAAAGAAAATTTGTTGTGGGTTTATGTTACAGAAACTTAAGGTATCATTATTTCACGTGGAACGACAAAGAATTAAGTATGGTAGCATACTGGGACCACTGTTGTTCATCTTACATATCAACGACCTTCCACAAGCTACAAAATATTTTGAATATGTTTCATTTTGTTTTACAGACGACACCAGTGTTTTTGTCAATTGAAAAGATTTAAAAAACATTTTAAAGATACAGAATAGGAAATTATGAACGTAATTGCATGGTTCTCACAAAACAAACTCACTCTGAACAACTGTAAATCTAAGATGATAATTTTTGGCCCAACTCGATATCTAAATTATAAAGAGTCGTATAAAATTAAAATTTATAATTTTGAAATCAAAGAAAGCAGAACAATCAAATTCTTATGAAGTCAGCTGGATCAAAAATTAAAGTTTCGAAATCACATCGCCAGTGTCGTAAATAAAATCATTAAATCTACCAGACTGTTCAACAAAATTGAGTCTTTCATATCAAAAAGTTGTTTGCACTTGTTATTTCATTCGAGATTATATTCAGATAATCTTTATAAATATATATTCAGATAATAATCTTTAAAAAAAGACCTTAATTGATGGACTATGCAATTTTCATTAAAATGTTTTAATTTGGAACAAGTAAATGATTTAAAATGATGAGCAAATAATTTCAGTGTTTCCTGTTTTTTCCTTTTTTGTTTTTCTTCAAACTTATTTAACTTTTATAGAATTTTGACAATTTGTTCCGGGTGTTTGTGCTAGGTGAGTTCTGCTATGAACTCTATCACAATCATCTATAACAATGTTTAATGTCGTAATGTTTTATCATAAAATTTTGTATTGTATTTCTTATTAAAAGATAAGTTACAAATTTTTCAATATAAAAAAAATGATCGCTTAAAGTATTGTAATGTGTTGTGCCATTATTTCCTATATCTTTGTTTTCAGTCTCTTCATTTTTATGCACGACGAGACCATATTTAACAATTTTAATATTTTTTTGCATACTTAAACGTCATTTACGGTTTTTTGAAAGAAAGATTACATTTATTTATTATTGAAAGTATGTTAGCTAAGCACGAAATCGTGACATTTCATGTTTGATAGATTTAACTTTTTTTCCTGCGAAAGTTGATTTTTAAATTGATTAATTTTGGAAATATATCTCTGTGTTATCATTTTTATTTTATCTTTCGGATTTCAACACTTTTTCTGAATCTGATAGATACAAAATAAAATTGGAAATATAAAAATATGAAGGTTTTGCATAAATAATTTTTGCTTTATTTTGCTCATTAGAGATCATTACACACACATTTGAATTTTAGAGAAATTTTAGAGAAATTTTTTCAATTTCAATATAAATGTTTCTTTTCTGTAATTAAGTTTAGATATATTTTGACGTTGTATATTGTTGTTGTATATTAACCGTTCCTGAATAAAGTTTTATTGATATTTTTAATTTATAGCGCTGTCTGCCTATTCATGCAGAAGTTTTAATGTCTGTTCGGAATCTTTTACAAAATTAGAATCGGGAAACTTTTCATCCAGCTTACGACGTAATGCTTTTAAAGAATTGGCAATAGAGATATTTTACAAGTATACATTTTTTTTGTCTATCTCGTCTTTAGATGCTTTTTCAATGGTTCTTTATTATCTTAAGTTTTTTCGATTATATATAATTTATAATCTTTATTTAATTTTGCTACTTTATAATTATTGAGAATATGTATCTTTTTTTTATTAGCAACTAAAAAATCATTTTAATTAATACATACACATACATATTGTTATAACGGTCCTTGTCGATGATTAGTTAGTTTAATCCCAGTGAAAAATAGTGACACGAATTAACTTTTAAACTATCGATTTATTTATTTATATACAAAACAATAATCAATTAATTAATTAATCATTTAATAATCAACGTTAATTTTAGTAATAAAAGTTAATGTTCACAAATTATCAAATTAACGTTCAGATACTATCGCTTTTCGAATAACAATTCACTAACGTTTATCGCAAATACAATAAAAATCAAGAGTCAAATATCAAATACCGCTTTCGACACTAATAATCAATCGCTTTCCAATATCAAATATTCAAGAACAATCATTCAATATCTCGCATGTCTTTTTTTACCCGTTTTACCGACGATTCTCGAAAGTCCTAGATTACTCGCTGTGAAAAGGTTCCTCAAACTATGCGTTTGTAGCGACACTAGCGCTTCTAGCGAATATATTTTTAACGGTTATAACACTACCCCCTTTCAGTTCGAACGTTTACAATGTCAGCATAGAATGTTTTAAAGTAGTTTATAATCAATTGTCATCTTATTAAAACTCTAACTCCTTGCTACCTGTGTCTCAATCTGATTTCAGACCTGCTCACATTACTGAAACTTTTTTACTCAAAATACATAACGATGTCCTTCTCTCTTGTGACAATAGTAATCTTACTCTTCTTGCTCTTGACTTTTCCTCTGCTTTTGATACTGTTGATCTTACTATTCTCTTGAGGCTGCTAGATCTTTTTTAATATTACTAATTTTTGTCTATCTTGGTTTTCTTCTTTTCTTTGTAATCGTTTTTCTTTTGCTGTTCTCAATAATTCTACTTCTAACTACTCTACTCTTACTTTCGGGGTACCTCAGGGTTCTATCCTTGGCCCTCTTCTATTTATACTCTATACTTCTGAACTACCTCGTATTATTAATAATATAAATGTTGATGATTCTCATATTTATACTTCTTTTCCTCCATCTAATCTCAATAGTGTTCTTCATAATCTATCTCTATGTCTTTCTTCAATTATCGTTTGGTCTTAAACTTAATCTTTTTAAATTTGAATTAATTTGTTTTAATAAATCTAAACACTCTATTACTATTTCTCCTATTATCTGACCTGATTCTAAAACTCTTGATGTTTCTCACAAGTTTTGTACTCTAGGTTTTCTGATTCTAGTATATCCCTTTCTTCTCAGATTAATAGTGTTGCTAGAAGTTCTTACTTTCATCTACGTAGAATAAAAAAACTTTTGCCTTTTCTTGACAATCCTACTCTTCTCCTTCCTGTTATTTCGTTAGTTTTATCTAGGATTGATTATTGTTTTTCGCTCTTCTATGGTCTTCCTGATTCTACACTCTATCCTTTAAGTAAAGCTTTTAACTCTGCTCGTGCCCTTTTTTTCTCATATATTTCTATATCTTGTTTTTTTGCACTGGCTACTTATAAAATATAGAATAATTTTTAAAATTAGCACGTTTATTTATAAGTCTCAATCTAAATTATTTCCCAAGTACTTATCAGATATATTAATTAGACCTAAACGCCCCGGTTTACGATTGTCTTCTTGTTCTCACTTTTTCTAAACTCGTGTTAAACACCCTTTTGCTAAATCTGCATTTGCTTTTTCTGGCCTTTTTCACTGGAACTCTCTACCTATTTCTCTGACTACTTCTCCATCACTTATGGATCTCAAGACCCATATTTTTGCAAGATTCATTGAGAAGCGTTGTTGAACATCGTTGAAATAGCGCTTTATAAGCTAATTGACTGATTGATTGATTGTCCAAATAAACAATCTTCATTCTCTCCCGCGGCATCCGATGTTCTTAAATTTGGTAGACGATGTCGTTCAATCGGGTTATGATCTGATAAGGTCTTTCTTGTTGAAGCTTTGGAGATCGTCCTTTTTTTCGATGACGATTATACAGCCATACCAAATAGTTGGGGTTAAATCCAGCATTGTTTCACTTTTGATCGTATCGGGTCCTGGTTGTTTCACTATGTTTTTTTTAACTTCAAGCGCGTGTATTGGTGGATGCTGTTTAACCGCTGACGGAGATTGTTCACATAATCTCTTATTGATTGTGGGGTCTCAGGTGGTACGCCATATTTTTTATCAGCTGGGGTTTTCATTCTGCCTAGTAGTTGTGTGGATGGCACTTCGAATGTCATGAGGAATAGTGGTATTTGTCGATTCCAGTCTTTTTGGTTTTCGTCAACTACCTCGGCCAAATGTTCAATTAGTGTTTGGTTGAAACGTTCCACCATCCAATCTGTTGGAGAAAAATTATTTTTGCCTTCTGTTTGTACTTTCTCTTCCAGTCAACAGCAGCATTTGTTATCTGATAAACAAGGTCGACGAGAAAAAGCATCGGCATTGTTCTGGGATGTTCCTTTACGGTGCATAATTTCCAAGTCGTACACTTGTAATCGTTCCAACCATCGTGCCATCTGTCCTTCTGAATTTTTGAAATTGAGCAACCATTTTAACGCTGCATGATCCGTTTGAAGAAGAAATTTTTGTCGTAGAGGTACTTGTGGAAATGTTTTGTTGCCATGACTATCGCTAGCAACTCTTTTCTGGTTACGCAATAGTTTTGTTTAGGCTTTGTAAGACTTTTACTGTAATAGGCCAAAACCTTTTCTTTTCCGTCAACAATCTGTAACAAAATCGCTCCAATTTTACAGTTGCTTGCATCCGTATCTAGCACAAATGGTTTACCTCGGATTGGATATGCTAACAAAGGGGCTTCACATATGTTTATATTCGTTCCAAAGCTATTTCATATAGCTCATTCCAATCAATCGCTCGATCATTTTCGGTGAGTTGATGTAGTGGTCGTGCAACTTTGACTCATCCTCAAAGCTGCTGCTATCACCAAATACATCAAACACGCTCATCATCAACTCCAACTCAAAAACCTTCACTAACAGCAAGCGTAGAAGCAAAGCCATGTGGGACCAAGTTAACAAAATCAGACGCTCTGGTAAATCGTTCAAACTCCAACCTCACAGCACATTGGTGCCAACACACTCAACACCTACTTTGCTTTCATGTCTACCGACCCTTCCTACCAAACCCCACCAACAAAAGCAACAACAGTTAATAATCGTCATCAGCATCCACAATTTATCCCTGTACATGCTGACAAAGGTCTGCCCATCCGGTGCAGGTCTACACAGTCTACCATAATAGTTTCTACAATTCATCGCACCATTCATCTGCAGCACCTCGGATTGGTTCGCTCTACAATTACTGCTTTATGTATTCATTAATCCCATCACAATGGATATTCAGTACAATTCATTCAATTCCGAAAACAAAACACCCATTATCACCAATAGATTATCTCCCCATATTTTTACGTATTCTAAAAAAATTCATCTTTCCATGTTTCAATCATCCATCTATCAAACCACCATTACAAGACCAGTTTGCATTTTGCCCTATAGGCTCATCTACATCCGCCATAATTTCTCTTACTTCTATAATAACATCTCTTTTTAAAAATAATAATTATGTCTATCTTATTGTTCTTGACTTTTCTAAAGCTTTTGACATTTTCAATCACTTCTCATTTTCAAAAAGTTAGCCTCTCTTCCTCTACCTGAAAACAATATTATAATAAATTTTCTTTCTAATAGGAGTCATTCTATTTTTTTTCAGCTCTACCCTTCCATCTATCTTACCTATTAGTTCTAGTGTAGTTCAAAGTTCTGTCCTTGGACCATCTACCTTTATCATCAATGCTACTACTTTCAAAACTCTTCATAGCTCTAATCAAATCACCAAATACGCTGACGACATCAACCTTATCATCTGATCACTAAATCTCTCATCATCTCAGATATGCAGCTCCTTCTTGGTCAGGTTTTGCTACACAACAACAACTTTAGCAACTACAATCTTTCATCAAAAATCTAGTTCGTCTCAGCTATTTACCTGCATCATATTTTACCGTCACTCAAATATTCTACACACTCGATTCAAGACCGTTCAAGAAAGTAGAAAATAACAACAACCACGTCATCCATCTTCTACTACCAATCAAAACTACTACACACAACCTTCGTCAATGCAAGCGTAACTATCAAGTCGCCACTCAATCAACATGTCAGGAAAAACCTTCCTCACAAGACACCTTAAATATATTAGCACTCAACAAAACTTTATCGTTCACTCAATCTAGTTTTCATTTTACTTATCGATCACCTCACTAACTCACTAAATCATTATCTAGTCTATCATTAAATTACTTTATTTATTTGCATTTTTATACCATTAATTTATTTTATTTTCAATACTTTTCATGTTTAAACCTTTTTTTCTCCGTTATTTATTTATTTATTTTTTCGTTACCATTTTTTACTATTGCCATGCATGCTGTAACAATTTCTGTGTCTGTCAGATAAATAAAAAAGAATAATAAAAAAAATTCTTTACGATACGTCGGTAGTTAATTCGAGGAAACTGCGCAAATCATTTTTATTTTTTGGAGTTGGCCAAATTTTTACCATTTCTACTTTACTTGGATCTGTCTTCACTCCATTGGAAGATATGACATGTCCCAAGTAATTCACTTCTTTCGCTAACAATTTGCACTTTTAAACGTTCAGCTTTAAGTACGCTGCTTGAAGTCTCAAAAATATGTATCGTAAGTTTTCGACATGCTGGTTGAACGACTTTCCTAAAACATATCGTCTAAGTAGACATGTTTTCCCGGTGAGACCTCGTAATACACATTCTATTAGTCGTTTAAACGTAGCTGGAGCATTGCACAATCCAAACGGCATTACAGTGAATTGCCTGATCCGATTGAAAATGCTGTTTTTCACGGTCGTTTTTCTCGATCCCTACTTGCCAATATCCGCTTTTAAAGTCTAGCGTGGAGAACCAGTGTGAACCGGACAACGTGTCCAGGATGTTATTTATTCTCGGTAAATTGACTATAAAATATGCCAACTCGCGATTCCCACAAAGTTTAAATTTGCAATTTATATGTATGTATCTAATAATCATTAAAGAAATAAGCGTTTGAATTTTAATTTTGAAGATCATGAAATAAGTATTAGTTGTGTGGATGTTTCAGCCAGACGGTTTGGTTAAGAAGTTTTTTGTACACATAAACAAAAAATGTTTTAAGCAAAATCGGATACTTACTTTTGAAATTGCAAAAGAATTAAAATTAAAAAGTTGTTGTTAACCATGTAATACCAAAAAAAAGCTTAAAAATATTGTAAAAATGATAATTGCAAATGTGGCCCATATTATGTAAAATTATTTTGCGAACTAATCATCGTGTTATCCAAATCATCATACGGATAAGGCCTTATTTTGATTTATATAGTTTCTTTAAACAAAGCAAAGTTCCTTAGCAAAGTTTATTTAGTTGGTATCGTTGTCTTCATCTTTGTTGTTGTCATTTCTTTGTTCTTCATTGTTATTGAAGTTAGTATTAAAGCGTCGAGTTGGTAATGATGTTATCATTTTTTGTTCGATGTTTATTTGGGGTTTATTGATATTTATTAGGACAGCCTCTGCAATTTTTAGAGGAATTGTGTTGGTGTTTTGGTAAATTATTTTTGCGTTGTGGTCGAGATTTAGTCGGGTTATTGGAGTTGCATGTGTTGATTGCAAGTGAGATTTGATGGCTCCTCTTTCTGAATGCATTGTGAGACGTCTTGATAGTAAAGTGGTCGTAACACCAATATACGAATGTTATTGACGCACACAGTCGTCGATAGGACATTTAAATTCATATATTACACGATTACGACCTATTGTGATGTCTTACAATTATTGTAGTATATCGAGTTTTATAATTTTATTTTTAACAAATTGAACAATTTCCAGAAAATTCTAGTCTAGTCTAGCTATTGCAATGACTGGGTTCGAATACAAAGAGGCTCCCGCCGATTATATACAATGTGTATGATGCGTGATTGCACGCGTATTCATATACGCTGTGTGTGTTTGTCGTCGTCGTTGAAACCTCTGAAGCAAACGCAAAAGAGAAAGAGTAACCTTTATCCATTTTACTTATATATATATATATATATATATATATATAGTTATTAAAAAATATCACCGCATTTTTTGCATTGTTGAATTTGTAACTAAGTTTTTCAATTTTTCGAACAATTATTTTATGGATATTATTCAATTTATTCAAATTAATAATAAAATTTCTAATTACTTTAGACTGCAATTTCCATATATACTTTCACATGAAAGCTTTTTTCTGTAACCTTCACCATTATCAGTGTAAATAGTTTGTGATGTTGTCACTTAGTTACAAACTCAACAATGCGGTAAATGCGGTGATATTTCTCAATAACTCTAAATACGGCAGTCTGAACTCATATATTTATATATATATATATGGGTTCAGATATACATATATGAACGGTTGAAGATTACACCCCATTTTGCAGTTAGAAGTTTTTTAAATAAAATTTCAACAACACGAAGCTGTTTTGTTTCAACTTTATTAAACTGTGAAGTTTGGCTGACGGCCGTTTCGGCTAATGCCATCGTCGGAGCCTAGATTGTAAAGCCAAATGAGGAGTTAATAATATAAATTATAAGAAATAGAAAATAGAATATTAGATATTAAAATGAATAAATAAATGAATAACAACCTATATTTTAAAATTAACTCATTATATTGTTGAAAATAAAATAAACGAATAAATTTAAAAGAAAAATTATGAATATTAAGGCGTGGCAAATAATGAAGTTAGTGAACAAATAGTTTGAGTTTTATGGCGTGAAGAGACAAACGGATTGTTGTTAATGGTGCGTTCTTGTGTGTTATATTCGTATTTATATTTGGTGTGTAGTTGCTGTCTATTGATGACGTTTGGTAATTGAGGCAGTACAACGTTGCGATATTGAGTAAAAAGTTGTAAGACGTGGGCGAAATTGTCTGACTGCGTGTTGATTGTTGGTTTATTATTGAGGATGAGAATAGCTTCTTTTATTTTGAGTATTGAGGGACGATGTTCATTACAAAGTATGCTAGTGTTATTATCAAGAATTTTTCGAGTAACTGGTATGTGGTATGCTAAGTATGTAACAAAGTATGCTAGTGTTATTATCAAGAATTTTTCGAGTAACTGGTATGTTGTGCTGCTTATTGAAGTGATCCTTGATAGCGCCTTGCTGTACGTGCATGGTAAGGCGTCTGCGAAGTGTTGTGCGTATGTGTCCAATATATGTTTCCACATCACGGTGTGGCAAAGAGCATCGAAATTGGTACACGACGTTCGTACTATCTAGATTATCTTTTGTAGTGGCTGGACTGTTTTTGATGACTAATTGTTGTGTTTTTGTTGTATCATAATATATTATTAACTTGATCTTTTTATTTTCATCTTCTGATGTGAGATTTGATCTAATGATTTGTTTAATTTGTTTTTCATCAATTAGATTGTTATTATGCATTTGATTTTTGTAGTAAATAGGTATTGTTTGTTGTTCGTGCTGTGGTTGTAGAAGTGGTTGTTTGAATTTCTTGAGAGATTTAGATATGACGTCGTCGATGAGTGTATTTGGATAATTATTATTAATAAGTAACTGTTTGATTCTTTGAATTTCTATGTGAAGAGATTCATCGTCGGTAGATAATTTAAAAGCGCGTGTGATGAAGTTTTTATTTTTGTATTTGTTGTTTTTGTATTTGACGGGACAATCGGAATTGTAGTTTAAGCATTGTCCAGAGTTTGTTGGTTTGACGTAGACTTGGGTAGAGAGCTGATTTGCGTGCATGGTGACTAAAGTGTCAAGGAAAGAGATTTTATTATTGTTACTAACTTCAATTGTAAATGATAAGCAAGAGTTGTTCTGGAACAGGTTTTGGAGTTGAAATATGTCAGCTATAGACTTTGTGATGATAAATATATCGTCGACGTAGCGGGCGTAGATAAGCGGTTTGTTTTCTGGATCGGAGAATATCTTAGATTCTAGATTACCCATGTAGAACTCAGCGAAGAGAGGACCTAATGGGGAGCCCATGGCTATGCCGTCTATTTGTAGATACAGTGAGTTATTTGGGGTGACAAATGGATTGCGTATGGTACATAGTTGGAGGAGCTCTTTAAGTAAATGAGGAGGAATGTCGAGTTGAGGAAGGAAGGGTGGTTGTATACATATTGGCAGATAATTTCAATAGTTTGCAGGACTGGTATGTTAGTAAAAAGGCTTTCAACGTCCAGCGACGACAAGTGTCCTGTGGTACTTTATGGCTATGGATGATGTCGGCAAATTCATAACTTGATTTATATATACCATACTTGATCTCATTAGATCAAATCTCACATCAGAAGATGAAAATAAAAAGATCAAGTTAATAATATATTATGATACAACAAAAACAACAATTAGTCATCAAAAACAGTCCAGCCACTACAAAAGATAATCTAGATAGTACGAACGTCGTGTACCAATTTCGATGCCCTTTGCCACACCGTGATGTGGAAACATATTGGACACACACGTACAACACTTCGCAGACGCCTTACCATGCATGTACAGCAAGGCGCTATCAAGGATCACTTCAATAAGCAGCACAACATACCAGTTACTCGAAAAATTCTTGATAATAACACTAGCATACTTTGTAATGAACGTCGTCCCTCAAGACTCAAAATAAAAGAAGCTATTCTCATCCTCAATAATAAACCAACAATCAACACGCAGTCAGACAATTTCGCCCACGTCTTACAACTTTTTACTCAATATCGCGACGTTGTACTGCCTCAATTGCCAAACGTCATCAATAGACAGCAACTACACACCAAATATAAATACGAATATAACACACAAGAACGCACCATTAACAACAATCCGTTTGTCTCTTCACGCCATAAAACTCAAACAATTTGTTCACTAACTTCATTATTTGCCACGCCTTAATATTTCTTTATACATATTTATTGCTAAATAATATTATATCCAATTGTTAAATATCTAATAATTCTTCAATAAACTGTCATATCATTAAATATTATTATCGAATTCCCATAATTTCTGCATTACTTTTCGTCACTATGCTAACCATGTACACTTCAACTACGATAATACACAAACAATTTTACTCATAATTTTTCTTTTAAATTTATTCGTTTATTTTATTTTCAACAATATAATGAGTTAATTTTAAAATGTAGGTTGTTATTCATTTATTTATTCATTTTAATATCTAATATTCTATTTTCTATTTGTTATAATTTATATTATTAACTCCTCATTTGGTTTTACATTCTTTTAAATTTATTCGTTTTTTTTCAACAATATAGTGAGTTAATTTTAAAATATAGGTTGTTATTCATTTATTTATTCATTTTAATATCTAATATTCTATTTTTTATTTGTTATAATTTATATTATTAACTTCTCATTTGGTTTTACAATCTAGGCTCCGACATTGGCATTAGCCGAAACGGCCGTCAGCCAAACTTCACAGTTTAATAAAGTTGAAACAAAACAGCTTCGTGTTGTTGAAATTTTATTTAAAAAACTTCTAACTGCAAAATGGGGTGTAATCTTCAACCGAACATATATATATATATATATATATGTATATATATATGAGCACCTGGGCACATACACAACATATTAATTTGAACACCGAAGATGGTATAGGAATACCAAAAAAAAGCTTTTTTGTTCTATCGTGCATAAAATAAACAAAAATTTTGGTTTTGAAATCAAGAAACTTGAAAATGATTACGATCAACCGTTGGAAAAATCGAAAAGTTAAATTGGAAGTTAACTTACGCCGAACATGCTGTGATTTTCATCAATAATATATATATATATATATACAATTGAAATAGAATTGGATATATATATATATATATATATATATATATATATATAAAAATCGGAATTACAATCTAAATTGCTTGTGAACAAAACGTTCAAAAGATTATTACAGTGTTTGGTTTGAGAATCCATTGATAGAGATATAAACAATTTATTTGGTGTCCGATGAAAAGACCGCCAGCTTAAGGTTGCAAAACAATAAGGTCGCATGATACAGAGGTCGCAAAGCTATAAGACCGCATGCATCATAATCGATAATAATAATATAATATAATAATAAAATAATAATAATATAATAGTAATAATCGACCCATAAAAAAATTATCGCATTTTATTACTGACCTACGACTTTATTACTCGCTCTGCACATCCATGCACTACTGTTTAGAGTATTACAAGTTTCTTTGATACAGTTGCTGAGAATCTACCTGACAGTGGAGGGTTGGCATCGCCGATTCAATGAAGTAGTTAGGGCACATCTTCCAACTATATGGAAATTAATTGATAGCTTGAGAACTGGACAGAAGTTCAATCAGGTAGCTATCGAACGCCTCATTCAAGGTCGACAACCGCCCGCCAGCAAAAAAATCTAGAGATGTTTAGGCCAGAATCGCGCAGCAACTGTTGGCATCTATGCCATGATATTGCACATAGTTTGAATTTCAATGTTTAAAATTTTATGGAACCCCTCATGTGTTCATGTAAAAACTTTTATGTAAGTTTTGTAAAGACCAGCGATCACTTATTTTTGTTGTCGACGTCATAATCTTGAAAATTAAAAACATTATTCCTTAGACCATCGAATTAAGTGTAGTGTATATAGAATTTCAAACCTTAGAGCAATGGCGACATTTTTAACTTTTCTACCTTATAACGACCTTATTGTCTGGTAATCTTAATGTCAGGCTATCTTAATGCTTGGCGACCTAACGTCCGGCGGTCTTTTGCTGGCGACCTTTTCACCTAGAACTATTTTTTCTGATGATGTTGCAACATTTTTTACGTAATGCGGCAACTTTAATTATCCTATTGGCAGTTTTGAAGATTTAAAAATGATTATAAGTATATTGAACATTTCTAAAGTTTAGAGGTGCACACAAACAGCTTGCATGAATACGTGCTAAACGAAGCATTTGATAAAACATGTAACAGGCGGGAATCTTTTTCGTTTTCATACCCGGTCACTAAACGGACTGCAAAACAGGACGAGGCACTTTTCACTATCAGGCCATTACGTTGTCTAACTCTTTAACTCAGAAAGAATTGGTAGAGGTGTTGACGGCTGGGCTCGTCTATTGTTAATCATTTTTTATAATTTGGAGACAAAGTCAAAAATTTGTATTTCCGATTTTTTCAAAATTGCAATCTTTATGATTTGACGTTGGATCATCAAAGTTAGGTTTGACGGATGCAAAAATTAAAATGATGTGCCTGGAAAATATGCCTACGATTCAAAAGAGGCGAAAAATGTAGATTTTAATTTCACTGGTTAACGTTAACAGGGCATGAAAATAAAATTAATCGTCGCCAAGATTGCTTCACTACATTATTTTAATTTTTTATAAGTTGAAAAGAAAATACAAAGTTACCGATGTTAAAAGGCACCCAATGTCTGGAAAATTATTAGGGAATAAAGCGATAAACTATTTTATTAACTAATGTTAATAATTATTTTGAAATAGACCGTACCACTAATATTGTTAAAATTACTTTTAAATCTGCTTATTCTTTAAAATTCTTGATCACAAATCATTGTAAATTTCTGAAAATAATTGATAAATAAAATTAATTTTACGATAATTAATAAAAGATTAGTTATTTTCGTAAGTTTCTTGTTTTCTATAACGATTATATAAAAAGAACATAATACCGTACTACAACTTTTTTGTATTCTCTAGATTCATTGCTTAGAAAAATCATCCAAAAATAATTTGTTTTTGCTATTTTTATCTTTTTTCATCATTTATGGTTAACAACAAAATCAATCAATAATTTTGTTCCAAATCGTAAGTTTACATATGTTTCGGGTCTCGCACAATATTTTCTAAAAATTATCAAGAATTACATTTTTGTAATAATAGTGGAAAATTTTGTTTTAAAAAAGTTTTATCATTGAGCTCTTCCGATATTTCAATAATTTTAGTGCTGAAGTTGATTTTAAACTTTCGGTTTAAATCAATCGAACTAAATGTTTTTTTTCCATATTAGAACACAAATTTGTGTGTTATCGATCTTTATTTTTGCTGTTTTTAAATTGCATAGTAAGTCATTGTATAATTTTAATTTATAACGGTAATTGGCGCAATTTCTGAAAAATGTTGCTCTTGCTGATTTGAAATTTAAATAACTTAAAGATTCCAGAAATATGTTAAATACTTCAACAATATAATTTGACATTTTTTTAAAAAGTGCTGAGAGTTATTTTGTAAATTTTATTTATAAACTGTAAAACTGCAATACTTAAATTGTCAATGTCTTTTCTGACTAATTTCAGAAATAATCTAAAAGATGAAATTAAAAATAAAGTTGAATGTAGCAGTTGTCACTCAGAAATTTCTCATTTGTAAGTTGTAAATATGTTTATTTACTTGTGATTTAAATTATGATTGTTAATGCTAATTATTGCTCAAAAAAGATTTTTAAACAATAAATGTTTATATAGCGTCTTGTTATTAAAATTAAGTTTTTAGTCAAAAACATTTTTCGGTAGAAGTGTAAAAAATATCATGGACAGACGTTTCAAAAAATTGCTCTCATGGACATTTTGTTTCCAATTTGCGATTTCGCCAAAGTATACCTTAGAAAAATTATTTATTACAACAACCGATGACATTAAAAAAATTATTATAACTACAACTTTTGATTAATTAGAATAAAACGTGCTGTAGAAAAAACGCGAAGCAAAATCTATAACTAGCACATGCTTAAACCTGTAACTAGCATTGTATTGCATTACACGATGCACAAAAAACTCCTTAATAAAATCATTTTAGTATCAAGTAATTTTTAAATTAAACTTTAGAATCTTTATCTGGTTTGTTTTAAAAATTAAATTATTCTGTATAGACGAAACCTGAGTGGAAGCCACGAAAAATTTAGCTAGGTCTAAGGCAAAATTGAACAAAATGTTCAATGGCTAGTTAATTATGCTATGCATTTTAATAATCGTAACGTAATGTCCATCTAAATAAACGTATAAAAATCATAAAATAAACGTAATTTTTTTGCTTTTCAAAAAATTGGCTGTTTATTAATTACTTCGATGACAGTTTTAACATTTATTCAACTTTTTTAATAATATTTATGTAAATTTAGAGTTGCTACTAGTTTTATTGAAATAGATTCTGAAAAGTGTCAATGGATAATAACATTTTTAAAAGTTTTAATAATATTTTTCAGAGAATCGATGTGCCCCAACTGCAACACAAAATTTTTTAGTTGCATTGCAACAGGTAGGTTCATAACATCTTATGAAGCATGGTGCTGTTCTTATTGCAAAAGATGTGCATACACAAATGAAATTGCCAAATTCAAAGCGTGTCCTATGTGTCATCAATCATTTTAAAAATTTTATTAATAAACAAATCGTTTATTTCTTATGTTTATGCAAGAAAACATTAATGTTTTTGTTGTTTATTTGTGAAAAATTACATAGTTTGAGACTCTGATCTATCAATTGCTTTAAATTGATTTATACTTTTTAACATTTAATTGATAAAACAATCGAATATGTGAACATTTTGATAAACAAATGTTGGTTTAAAAATGTTTGATAATAACAAAAATTGTTTCAAACTTGTTTATACTTTTATAAATTTAGTAATTAAATTGATAAAATGATCGCATACCTAAGTGAAAATTTTTACTTAAAATTTTATGGTCATCGGGTTAGCTCAGTCAGCAGAAGTGCCATGTCTCGCGCTGCTATCACGCGATGGCATGGTTCGAATACTGTCTGTCCGAAACTCAAAGACCATACCCGTATGATGCGGTGCTTGCGCGTGCATACAAAATGTGTATTTGCGTCGTGTTTTGTTGAAAGTGTACAGCCTTCGTGGCACAAAAGTTTAATTATAAGTATAGAATAAAACGTAAGCAGTTCTGCGTTTGAGAGTTGCATTATAAAGAATGAAAAAAATTTTTTTAATAAGAAGATCAAACCTTGTTTATAGTCTCCACCCGTTATGGATGGACTTTTTATTCCATTCATCAGCTTCTGTCTCCAAGCCGATCTATCCATTGCGTCTATCTCCTTGAGACCAAATTCCTTCAAGTCCTTCTGTATCGTCTGCGTCCAGGACTTCTTTGGGCGACCTCTTGGGCTGGTGTCATGCACCTGGCGCTCAGTAACGGAAATTATTATATCGTTTTCGTTTCGCTTCACATGGCCAAACCATCGTAGGCGATGATGACGACATGCATCCTTTAACGTGCCAGTCCTGATCGGTCCAGGATCTCAAAGTGCCAAGTCTGATATTCCAGGAGGGGATGCCAGATTTTTCCTAAGAAGATTTTTACTAAGAAGAGTTTGTTTAAAATCATTTTTCAGCTCAAAGTTAAAAAAATTAGCAATGGAAAGTTGTTATCAGAAACGATTTAAAATTTAGAATTTTAAATTAAATGTGCTAAATTAAATGTTTATTATTCTAAGCATAAGATATTAACACTCTAAATTGATTGTTATTAATCTAAGTTTTTTTTTTGAACAGTTTTATTTACAAAAGTAAAAAGGTTCATCCTAGTAATAAAATACTAATTTATGGATGGCCTCATGAACAGAATAAATCTCAACTAATTCAACAGAATTTACACATTACCAAGAATAAAAAATATCAACTGAAAAAATTAAGCAATAGATATATATCTAGAATAATTGAAATGAAATTAAAAATTAAGGAAAACAAAAAAAAAATAGAAATTGAGTCAATATTATAAATATGAAATAAAATAAAACAATTTACGTTATGAACAGCATAAAAAATATGTTTTCAATTGTTTTTTGAAAGAATTATAAATTACATTAGATTTAATATAGTAAGGCAGTTTATTCCAATGGAGACAGAAATTTCTTCCTACAAATTTATCTTTAATTGATAAAGTGTTAATAGTTAGTTATTATGCGTAGACGAAATGTTGTTTTTGGAAAATGTAAGAGTTTGTTGTAAGTGATTGTCAGAAGTAAAAATAATCTTATTAACAATTTTATATATATATAGACAAGATTTATATGAAT
>NW_008705269.1:609269-610095 GCF_000326865.2 Helobdella robusta
TTTATCTCTTCTGATTCGCCTGTCTGTGGTACATATGCAGAAAAAATAATCATTGTTTACTTTTCTAGGCGCAGCTTGATCCATATGAGACGTGAATTAATGCTTTTAATATCCAGTACTTCTTGGGCTAGCGGTTCTCTGACAAATATTCCAACACCATTTTTGGCCGTCTTTTGGCCATTCCAGAATAGTTTATATTTTTCTTTGTCTGAGTTGACATGACAGACACCATTCGATTTCCATCGGATTTCCTGAAGGCAGCAGATGTTAATCCTTTTACGCTCGAGCATTTCTGCGATTTCCATGCTGCGGCCAGTCAGTGATCCAAGTCTAAGTACCATAGAGGGGCCATTCTGAATTTTTCTGCAACATCCCTCCGCTATTGCATACTTCCCAGGAATCCTAACACCTAAAGGCCTGCTGGGGACTATGGGCCGTTGTTTTTCTTTGTGATGGCATGAGAGTAATTTGGGAAAAAGTTTTTACATCCGGACACCCATCCTGACGACAACCAGCGGTGGGCCTAGCCTTTTGCTCAAAAGCACGCAAGGCAACGTGGATGCAGTTTTATGTCATGCCCAGGACTATGATAATAAGAACCAGGAATTACTTAGAGCGTGTATACCACCATTTCTACTATTATTACTAACACTGCTACTACTACTACAGCTACTACTACTACTAGTACTACTACTACTACTGCTACTACTACTGCTACTACTACTACTTCTACTACTACTACATCAACAACTATACAAATATTACTACTACTGCTGCTGCTGCTACTACTACTACTACTACTACTACTACTACTACTACTATCAAA